>NC_054382.1:111968214-112268214 GCF_017654675.1 Xenopus laevis
CCCTTTTAACTACTGGCTTGTATATCTTATTACAAAAAGCAGTAACCCTGCCTGTGCCACAGCTCCTTACAATTCATTTGCTAAACTACTTGGCATAAACAAGAAGAGACATGGCAGTCAGTGAATAGAATCTCTGTAAAACAGAAGTACTTTGAATTCTAGAATCCTTACTTGAACATAGAAAAATAAGAAGGTGGGGTTGAATAACTTTCCCTTCCTATGGGGGCAGGAGAATCATCTATGCTAGTCAGAGGCAGATCATCATGTGTAGTAATTATTATTATTATTATTATTATTATTTCAGGTCTTTAAATAGGCCTGGTGCCTATAGAGTACAGGTATGGGACCAGTTATCCAGAATGCTTGGGACCTGGGGTTTTCCTGATAATGGATCTTTGTGTAATTTGGATCTTCATACCTTAAGCCTACTAAAAAATCATATAAACATGGGGAAGCACATTTATCAAATGTCGATTTTCGAATAGGGATGCACCGAATCCAGGATTCGGCATTTTTTTCCGTCTGAATCCGAATCCTAATTTGCATATGCAAATTAGCAGCAGGGAGGGAAATGTACGTGACTTTTTGTCACAAAACAAGTAAGTAAAAACTGTTTTTCCCCCTTCCTTCCATGCATATGCAAATTAGGATTCGGTTCAGTATTCAGCCGAATCTTTCTCCAAAAAAAACCTCAAATGTCAAGAAGGCTGCAATAAACTCCAAACTGATCCCTGGACCTCTCCCATTGACTTAAACAGCAATTCGGCAGGTTTTAGGTGGTGAATAGTCTAATTCGAGTTCTTAAAGGGCCCGAGTATGATAAATCTCGAAAATCAAGCTGGAATCTTTTTAAAAACTCAAATTGAATTCGACAGTTTTGACCATAAAACATTACAATTTTCGAGAAATTACAGAGCAAAGGGAAATCCTGTAATTCGGAGCTTTCTGGATAACGGCTTGGCGGATAACGGATCCCATACCTGTGTAATGAATGATAATGAATTAGATTTATATTTTTTCATCTACCATAGGCCAGTTTTAAAAAGTTCACCATAATATTCTATGTGTGCAGTATGCTGCTTTGTAAACAAAATGACTTGCCATTTTTTTTTTGGTACTGTATATTATCCCTTCAGGGAGTGCTATAGAACAGGGGTCCCCAACCTTTTTTGGCCCGGGGACTGGTGGACATGGGGAGGGGGTCGGAAGGGGTTGGCGTCCAGTTCGGCTGCCCAGTTGAAGACTGTCCGCGGACCGGATTTTGGGGACCCCTGCTATAGAACATAGTAACATAGTAAGTTAGGTTGAAAAAAGACACACGTCCATCAAATTCAGCCCTTTAACTTTTTTTAACCTGCCTAACTGCCAGTTGATCCAGAGAAAGGCAAAAAAAACATCTGAAGCCTCTCCAATTTGCTTCAGAGGGGGAAAAATTCCTTCCGGACTCCAAAATGGCAATCGGACCAGTCCCTGGATCAACTTGTACTATGAGCTATCTCCCATAAGAAGAAGACTGGACCAAAGCAGGAGCTCCAAAATAAACTAGGCTAAAACTGAAGAAATGTCTGAGCCTTATTTTATATTCTCCCTGCAGTAAACAAATTAATTTTGGATAAGTATTACAGTTCAAGTTCCAATGTCACTCTTGGAGATTGTTTAGCCAAAAATGCCTTTTCCAGCCCTTATTCATATGCAACAGTCAATGACTTTGTGACACCCCGTGAGAGCACAAATGACACTTGCATGCTCCCTCTGTGTTTTGTGGTTCATCCATGTGAAGGAACATAACAGCACTTGAGTGGAATTTTTCTAAAGATCTTTTTGTACCAATGTATTATAATAAAGTATTCATATCCCTCTCTAAAGTAGATTAGCCATTGTGTATACCCTCATACCTTGAATGATTCACATTCCTATTCAAACCATTTACTGACAAACATTTCTTTTTTTTTTTCCTTTCCCATTGGCAATGGGGCTATATGGGTGTGCCAGTGCTTCTGTTTGAACAATACATTTAAATGCATTTTTTTTGTTTCTTTATTGCATGGCGGAATAGCTCAGCACCACCAGGATACCGAATATTTAATCAAATGCATTGCATCCGTATTTGGGGAGTTTAGTGGCACTTTTATGTTGTATATATGTTAAAGATCAACTATCGCGAAAATGAATATGTAATATAAGCTCTATCATACTGAAATAAGAAACTTTCTAAATACAATCAATTAAATATTCTGCATCATTTCTGAAATAATCAAGTTTATCTTCAGTATCCCTCTCTCCGCACCTGTTTCTCTTCATTCTCTCTTTATTCAGGAGTTGGGTGTCAGATGAATGATCCAATATATCTTATAGGGGGGGCTCCTTTCCTAGCAGATGAATTAGAGCTCAACAAAATCTAACAAAATAACTGCACAAATTCTGCATGTAGAGAGACATAGGGGCAGATTTATCAAGGGTCGAATTTCGAATTTGAAAAACTTCGAAATTCAAAAAGACCAACCAAAATTAAAACAAAGTTCTTTTTTTTTTGACCGAATAGGTCCATTTTTGATCGAATTCGAATCATACAAATCAAAGTAATAGCACATTTGAAACGTACTATTTAGCCTTTTTCCCCCAAAAAAACTTTGATTTTTAAAAGTCCATCAATTAACTCCAAATAGGTTCTAGGAGGTCCCCCATAGGCTAAAACGGTTCTAATTTTCACCTCGACCTTTGATCAATCTGCCCCATAATGTCTGGTGATTTTAATAGAGTGAACTCTAATACATCTTCTAGGCAAAAGGAGCCCCCCTATAAGATATATTGGATCTAACTGTCAATGAATATCTGACACCCAACTGCTGCATGAAGACAGAATGAAGAGAAACAGATGCTGAGAGAGGAATAGTGAAGATAAAACTTGATTACTTCAGAAACAGTGCAGAATTTTTAATTGATTGTATTTAGAAAGTTTTTTATGTCAGTATGATGAAGCTTATATAAAATTCTCATTTTCGCGATAGTTCCCCTTGAATAATTATAGAAATGGGCAGTGTTTAAATGTGCAGGACTGCAGTTTTCATTCATCATATTTCAGATTTGTTTTTATTGGTCTTCTTTTGCCTCTGTTTAGGATATGGAGGAATCCATGCTGACTCTTAGCTTAGGAGACTGGATGGAATTGCCTGGACTTAAATTTAAAGACTGGGCATTGTGTAATAGAAGGTAAGATCTTGTTTTTTTCGTCGTTTGTCGTTTCTTGTCGTTTGTAATATAAATAAAATGACAAATCTATGACATCTATACTACAGATTAACCACAATTAACCATTTATTTTCTCATTAAGGAAACCATTGTGCACTGCCCTACCTAATTACTGAGTGAGGCTGCCTATAAAATGCCAAGGCTAATGCTTTGTGTGATGTGATATAACAGTACAGGTATGGGACCTGTTATCCAGAATGCTCGGGACCTTGGGGTTTCCGGGTAACGGATCTTTCTGTAATTTAAATCTTTATAGCCAAAGTCTACTAGAAAATCATGTAAACATTAAATAAACCCAATTGGCTGGTTTTGCTTCCAATACAGATTAATTATATATTAGTTGGGATCAAGTAGAAGGTACTGTTTTATTATTACAGAGAAAAGGGAAATCATTTTTAAAAAATGGGATAATTTCATTATAAGGGAGTCTATGGGAGACATCCATTCCGTAATTCGGAGCTTTCTGGATAAAGGGTTTCCGGATAAGGGATCCCATACCTGCACTTTATATCTTTCCTACACCTATATTCTGTGGTATTTGCAGCACTTAACACAAGCAGAAAATCCGTTTCAATTCACAGCTCACCAATCAATCTGGGAAAAAATAGATGATCATCACTATTTTAGAAACAGTTTATTTTCTGATGCTAGAAATGCTGTGTTTTGGGTGACTAGTTCACCATCTATTTTCTGCTGACTCTGCACCTGCTCTGGGCTGCTGTAAAACCAGATCATGCTGACAAAAGAGAAAGGGATAATAAAATAAAATTACTTCAAGATCAGAAAGACCAGTCGGGTGCACTGACAAGAATACCACGTGCAAGGGAAACACAAAGGATGCCCGACAGGAGGGCTGCTGAACCTTTATTATATTAGTAATGCAGAATATCAGACTTTATTAGCTGTATTAAGTAGGGATGCATGGAATCCAGGATTCCGTTCGGGATTCGGCCTTTTTCAGCAAGATTCGGATTTGGCCGAATCTTTCTGCCCGGCCGAACCGAATCCTAATTTGCGTATGCAAATTAGGGTTGGTGAGGGAAATCGTGTGACTTTTTGTAGCAAAACAAGGAAGTAAAAAATGTTTCCCCCTTCCCACCCATAATTTGCATATGTAAATTGTTATTTGGTTCGGTATTCAGCCAAAATCTTTCCCGAAGGATTCGGGGTTCGGCCAAATCCAAAATAGTGAATTCGGTGCATCCCTAGTTTTGTGGCCATAATGAACAAAATATTAAATACTGATTTGGCAATAGCACCCCTCTAATTAATTAGTGATGATTGGTGTTAAAGGGGATGTAAAAAAATGAAAAAGAAACCTATCTCCAATATACTTTAATTAAAAAATGTGTACAGTTTTTATAAGAAAGCGAACTGTATGCAGTGAAATTCTCCCTTCATTTACTTGCTCTGACTGATACGGATAGGAAACTTCAGATGGTCCCTAACTGCTCTGCAGGGAATGATCATACTTTCAAACTGCAGGGGGAGGGGCTTCCCAGAACTCAAGCAACTTTGTTTCCATGTAGAGCAGTCGGCGACTGTGTAGAGATTCTTATTGGATTTTAATTTTGCCTTTACATCCCCTTTACTGTTTCCAACTCCTGCTGCAGGGGACAAAGATCATGGAGCCAGATTTAAACAGATAAACTAGGATTCTCATTGAAGGATTATTTTACTGTAGCCACTGGTTCTGGAGAGTTGGAAAGAATGATCATACTTTCAAACTGCAGGGGGGAGGGACTTCCCAGAACTCGAGCAGCTTTGTTTGTCTCCCTGTAGAGCAGTCTGCGACTGTGTAGAGATTCATATTGGATTTTAATTTTGCCTTTACATCCCCTTTACTGTTTCCAACTCCAGCTGCAGGGACAAAGATCATGGAGCCAGATTTAAACAGATAAACTAGGATTCGCATTGAAGGATTATTTTGCTGCAGCCACTGGTTCTGCAGAGTTGGAGAAAGTTTGTATTAAACAATACAAAATCCACATTAGATTATATGAAAACACAGGACCCAGTGCAGTCTGTATATTCAGATTATTAATCGGCTTCTGTATCAGCTTCTGGCAGAAATGATTTGACTTGTGCTGTTTTGATAATTTATGACGCTCCCTTAGCTTAGGCTCCCAACTGAAGCTCAGACCACATTGAGCATGTGTATGGTCTTGGTCTTGCAAAGATGTTTAACAAAGTTACAAGATGGCAAACTTTGAAAGCATAAATCATTTGTTTAATTAGGCTTCTGATGCAGTAAATTCATGTTTGTTTAGTAAAAAAAAATACAGCATTTCTAGCATTATTCTAGTTTAGACTTTAGTTCCCCTTTAAAGCTTATGAACAGCCAAAGGGTTTTGCAATTTTTCTTCTTTCATTCTTCTAATAAAGTTACGTCCAACCTTGTTCTATATGTCAGTAAGAGTAAAGGTCGTGGCAGCATAACGTCAAACCTCAAAGCAGACTTTGAATGAAAATTTGTGCCACAAGAACCTACTTCCCCTTGGCATATACCGTTATATGTAAGTGCCTCAGTTCTGAGCTGTTTTGTCCTCTCTCTCAATCAGAAATTCAAAAAATGACCGAGCTACACCAGCAGAAGTGGCTTCCTATTACAAGCATTATGCCAAGGTAATGGGTCTCAAGAGAAATTTCATTGATAATTCCTACGTTACCTACGTGGCCAAAACCTACAGAGAACCAGAAGAGTCCGCAAGTGTAGAAACGAAACAGATTTCATCGGAACAGCTGCAACATAAAAACAATGACGTGTATTTGAAAAACTGGGAAATTCAAGGCTATCGAAGAGCAGCTGACGGGTCACGTGAGCCTTTTTGTCTCTTTGCCGAGACGGTGGTCCTGGCCACAGGAACTTTTGATGCGCCAGCACGACTTGAAGCGAACGGAGAGGACTTGCCTTATGTTTCCCACTCTCTGTCAGAATTTGAGACAGACATTTGTAAAGGAAAACTCAGGGGTGCAACAGACCCTGTGCTTGTTGTAGGAGCAGGACTGACAGCAGCTGATGCCGTTCTTTGTGCCCACAACCACAACATTCCAGTCATACATGTTTTCCGTAGACGACTCAATGATCCAAGCTTGATTTTCAAGCAGTTGCCCAAAAAACTGTATCCAGAATACCACAAAGTGTACAACATGATGTGTACCCAGTCATACGGAACAACGTCTCTTCACCCAAAATACACCAGCTTTCCTGAGCACTGTGTGCTTTCTTTTAATCCAGATATGAAGTTTGTTCTGCAGTGTCCCTCTGGACCGAAGAAGGTATTCAAAATATCCAAGGCCTTGGTTCTCATAGGTTCTCACCCCAACCTTTTTTTCTTAAAAGAGCAAGGTCGAAACCTCGGACACCACCCTAATCAGCCCATCACATGCAAGGGTAATCCAGTGGAGATAAACCCTTACACTTATGAAGCCTCCAAGGAACCCAACCTTTTTGCACTGGGACCACTGGTGGGTGACAATTTTATTAGGTTCCTAAAAGGAGGGGCACTTGCCATAACACGTTGCCTGGAGATGCGACTCAAGAATAAGAGTCAAATAGATGAAAGTGGCAGTACTAACGGGGCGTGCTAAAAGTGGAAAAAAATACTGCCCCATATTTAAAGTAAAATCTGCAAGTTTACAGATATCATCGGTATGTGTCTGGGTACAGTGCAACATATCAAGACCCTGTGGAGAAAAAGTGCTGCTCTTTGTACAAATACAAATTGAATTAAAAGAAGTATGTACATAATGTATATACAGTAGTAACATTTATGTATTGTATCTAATTGGCTGCTGAATTTGAATGCCTTTTTTACTGTCAATATTAGTATCTGTATATTTTTTACATTATTTTGTTTCGAAATTGAACTCTACAAAAAAAAAATATATATACTCTTTTACACATCACAAATGATGTATTGCTAATAGGGATGCGCCAAATCCTGGGTTGGTGCAAATTTTACCCTTTTTCATCAGGAATCAGCCAAATCTTAAAATCACGTGAATTCAAAACCGCGTGAAAATCAACAGTGCCAAATTTTTTTTCCAGGGGAGGGGGGCGTCTTCCATTTGCATATGCAAATTAGGGTTTCCAAGTTGGCTGAATCCTAGAAAAAAGTGGATTGGGTGCATCCCTAATTGATAAAAAAGAAACCGACTCTAATGTTTACTAGAATCATGTCATCATATGTGTAACAAAAGAGATCGTTAGTACAGGTATTGGAACTGTTATCCAGTATGCCCAGGACCTGGGGTTTCCGGATAAAGGATCTTTCTGTAATTTGGATCTTCATACCTTAAGTCTAATAGAAAATCACATAAACATTAAGGGGCAGATTTATTAAGGGTTGAATTGAAAATTTGAATTTAAAATTTTTTTTTATGGTCAAAACTCTCAAATGCGAATTGTGTATTATCCAAACTCGATTCAAGTTTTAATTCGAATTTGGAGATTTATCACACTCTGGCCCTTTAAGAACTAGAATTCGACTATTCGCCACCTAAAACTTGCCGAGTTCATGTATAAGTCAGTGGGAGAGGTCCAGGGACCGATTTGGACATTTTAGTGGCCTTCCTGACACTCAAGTTTTTTTCAGAGAAAAAAACTCGAATCGAGTTTAGTCAAATTCCATTCAAGTCAGTTAAATTCGTCCGAGTTTTAGATATTTGATTTTTTTCTTATAATTAATCCCCCAGTCGAATTTCTAGTGTATTCGAATAGTTTAAAAAAACTTACATGAATTCAAAATTCGACCTTTAATAAAGGTTCCTCTAAATAAACCCAATAGCGGGTTTTCCTTAAAATAAGAATTAATTATATATATATTATATCTTAGTTAGAATCAAATACAAGTTACTGTTTTATTATAACAAAGAAAAAGGAAGTACATTTTAAAAAAAATTGGATCATTTGGATCAAATGGAGTCTATGGGAGACAGCCTTTCCGTAATTCGGGGCTTTCTCGATAATGGGTTTCCGGATAACGGATCCCATAGCTGTACTTGTTTATGGAATGTTTTCAAAGTGCTCTTATACAGAAATCTTAATGTGAATCATTTTATAAATCAGAAATCTCTAGTTCAAGATGGAATTTAAACGTTTTTAAAGGAAAGATTATATAATAGTTTACAGATAGCAAGTGAGGCCAGCTGTGCCTGAACTTATCCGATATGTTTTCTTTATTATTTACATCTTTCTGATTGCCATGGGTTACAGGAATGGGAAAAAAAAGGTGGCTTTGTCTGCTTCTTCCACTGTAAGGATCTAATAATACATCTGAGGAAGGATAAGACAGATTGTGCAAAACTCAAGTTCAGCTGATTTTGTCCTCCAACCTTGCAACATTACTTGTGGCTGCCGCCGTGCATTCTAGAAATCGGTAGGTTCCGTTCTCTATTGATTTCCCAGGAATGTTTTTAGCCAAAGCTCTCCGTGTAGGTCCTGCACAGCGTGTTTATAAGCTTTAACCACTGCAATCATTGTAGCTGTCCCTAATAAGTAAGGTAAACCGTTTGCTTTTTTTTCAGTTGACTTCCAGTGGGAAAAATATGTAATATATTGCTGACCGTATACCACTCGGGTGTGTTGTAAAGGCTTTCAACGATTCTATATTTTGGTAGGCTGATACAAACTAAAGCTGGCCATAGACGCAAAGATCCGATCATACGAATCTCCGTATTGTGGGTGTCCCGACATTTTTCGTGTCAGTCGTTCAGTTGATTGGACAGCTTAGAAAATTTCTGATGGCTACAGATAATATCTCTGCATGTATTGCCGATCTGACAATATCAGTGGAAGACTGTCACCAACTTTTGTCGGACATAACTTTCGTATGATTGCTGTCAGGAGCTGAACATTGTCTGATCTGTTCTTTTACTACTTTATTTGATCTGAATGGTTAGTGGCAGGTCGGGAGATTGCACCGAACGATATGAAGGTAAATCTACACGTCTATGGGCAGCTTTAGTTTCCCCTTGATTAATGAATACTGAGCTGGTCCAGTGTTGTGATCAAGATTCTGTCATTTTAAAGACATGGGGACAGATTTACTAAAGGGCGGATTTTCGCCTGCAACCGATTTGCCACACTTCACGCCAGGCGCAAATTCGCTACCACTACGCTAATTCACTAAAATGTGAAGTTGCATCTCCGCAGCCGAATGCTGGCAAAGTTTCTCTAGTGTTAATTCGTCAGCACAAGCATTTCTTGGCAACCTTTTGCTAGCATTCAATTCTGCCTAGCCAAACTTCTTTAGTACTCTTATGTCAATTTGAATAGGGTGGGTACATATAGATTGTATAGATGTCTTTATTAGAGATGTTGGTGCAAATGCTTGAAGTGGCCACTTATTACAAATGTCCAAGGAAGCAAAATAAAGACAAAAAAGATCCTCTAAAGTCCTAGACATGAGCCCACCCTAAAACAAATGTGGCATGCCCCTCAAATTGGTTAAAAAAAATGTTAACACTAAAAAAAGGTATAACAAAGATATACAACCTACTAAGTGAACCAAAAGAAACATTAGAAATATCTCACATGATTAATAATAAAGGAATGATTTCACAATAAAGGAATGGCAAAAGGCAATTATCAAACCACAATTGTTAACTAAATGTGTCACTCATCAGGAGAATTATTACAAAATCCTTTATGATTGGTACCTAACACCTTCAAGGATAGCAAAAATGTATCCCGAAGCTTCTATGCTGGAGATGTAACAAAGATATAGGAGATATGCTACACATCTGGTGGAATTGTGATACTATACAAAGTTTGTGGCTAGCAGCAAGATCATTCCATTATCTCCTGAAGCAATGCTGTTAAACCTACATGACAAACTTCCAAATAAGAGCCTAGAAATGCTGACCTTCCAAGTATTAAATACCTGTAAACTTACAAAATACCTGATAGCTAGGAACTGGAAAAAAAGGAGATTCGAAATATCCACCACATACGTACAACAAGATGTAACTAATAACTTACAATATGAAAAAGCTGTGCCAAGAGGTATGACAGGGAAAAGAATAATACAGAAAGCATATAAGCTTTGGCTACTTAAGACCAAAACGTAAAGCCTACTTTGTCTAGGACTATCTTTAGTAGTAACTAACCTGGGAGGTATAAAATCTTTATTTTTTATGTATTTGTTAGATTTATAGTTAACTTTAGATCTTACTTCTTAGAGAAGTATATGAAGATACAATGTATGTACTTGTTGGGAAAAACACAATAAATAAAGAGAAAAAAAATTGTTAACACAAAAATCTTTAATAGTTAGGACTTTTGAAGTCAATACTGCTTTAAAAAATGAAAAGACGCCAGTGTTATTACAACGTTTATAAGTTTTGGGCATACAGGATATGATGTCACTGACATAGGATTGAGGAGGATGTATCTTATCATCTTATCAGTTCTCAAAGCTGGCGAAGGAAACTCTGGCAAAAGAGGTAACATTCTGTAAATTTCACACTTTAGTGAATTTGCAGAGTAACGATCGTTTGCCTGAGCAAAAATGCGCCTGGCGATAGGGAGCGAAACTGTGTTAGAGACAATCTCTTTTGCTAGCGTCTGTTAGTAAATTGGCGATGTCCCTGCGGATGAAATTTCTGGCGAATTGTTGCTAACGAGGGCCACTTTGTCCTTTAGTAACTCTGGCCCAAGGTCTTTCTCCTTTTAGTCCAGCCCATTTCAGCAATATAGTATAGCTTTATTTCACTATTAAAAGCTGGTACATGTGGGAAATGTGGAATTTTAGCGCTAGTCTTCATTTGCTGTTAACCATATGTGTATGAGACAATGGGTACAATAACCTGGTACCCTACTACACCAGTGCCTATGTTGGTCTAATATTATCCCTCTTTGAGACATTCGTACGTCTTTTCCTTGCACTTCATTTTATACATTGAGTACAGATTTTCTTATTATGACAGATTGACCTGTCAACATCTCTGAGCCGTCAGTGGATTTCTCCTGAGCTGCCTTTATCTCTTTCTCTGACTTCCATAGAAAGGACAGATATTCAGTCGTAAGGATCACTCACAAGAATGCTGCTTTATGAAAACCACAGCATAGAATTTAAACAAGCAATACATCTTAAAAAGAACTTCTACGAGTTATGTTTAGGGGTTGAAGATGTGTTCCTCTGAAGATGTCTTTAGTAGCTCCCTGTCTTGTTTTGTTAAAATTCACAACACATGCTCTGAGCTGGTGTCAGTTGAACAGGATCCACAATGGTGATCTCTTGTGGACAACTTTGAAGGGGTAGTTCGCTTTATGTTGAGTCCAATTATTGGCAACCTTTAAATTTTGTCTTTCATGATTTTTTTCTAATTATTTGCCTTTCTATTCTAACTCTTTCCAGATTTCACATGGGGATCACTGACCCTTTCAGCCTATTTAAGACCTATTTCTCAGTAGGGATGCACCGAATCCACTATTTTGGATTCGGACGAACGCCTGAATCCTTCGGGAAAGATTCGGCCGAATACCGAACCAAATCCTAATCTGCATATGCAAATTAGGGGTGGGAAGGCGAAAACATTTTTTACTTCCTTGTTTTGTGACAAAAAGTCACGCGATTTCCCCCCCCCCTAATTTGCATATACAAATTCGGGTTTGGCCGAATCTGAATCCTGCTGAAAAAGGCTGAATCCTGAACCGAATCCTAGATTTGGTGCATCCCTATTTCTCAGTGAGGCTACAATTGTATTGTTACTGTAACTTTTTATTATCTTTGTATATAGACCCTCTTCTTTTCATCTTTCAGTCTCTGATTCAATACAGTGCTTGGTCGCTAGGTTAAATTGGTCCATAGCAACCAGAAAGCTGCTGAAACTTGGGGAAGTGCTGAACAAAAAGCTAATTAACTCAGACCATAAAGAAATTAAGACCAATTGCAAATTGTCACTGTCTGCATCATACTAAAAGTTAAATTAAAGGTGAACTACTCCTAAGGCCTGCTTACTCCTTGCTGTAATAAGGCCACGGAACCTCTCTGCTGGTCATTTCTGTATATAAAATACAGCATTTCTAGCCATACTGGGTTTTAGTTCTCCTTTAATTGAGTTCTTGACAGTGTTCCTTGCTCATTAGCACTTGTAGAATGTGTTTGTTAAATAAAAAGCACTTGGTCTTAGAATAGAATCTGACGAAGGGGCCCGCCCCCGAAACGTTGCATCACAAGACTTGAATAAACACGCAGGGGTCCACCCCGCTTCACTTGCTTTTGAGTGTCTGGTGAATTTTCTCGTCTCTATGTATATTGGAGAGGTGCCGACCTCTTTTCCGGACACCACGCTAATTGATTGGAGAGGCTGGGGATTCAGGAATCCTTTTTGTGACTTAGAATAGGGTTGCCACTTTTTGTTCTCTGCGAAAATAGGCAGGGGGGCGGGCCAGTGACATCTGCGGCGGGGTGGGTGATGTTGGAGGCGGGACTGATGCCCAGCGATTGGCTGAACGCCATGTCAATAACTTCAGTGTCCTGTCTGAACAGGAACTTTTCACCCGGACAGGTCTTCAAAAAACCAGGCTGTCTGGGTGAATTCCGGACAGGTGGCAACCTTATCTCAGAAGGTACTTTTGCAATCTTTTGCCCAGGTCCAGATCCCCAGGTAAGTGGGATATTGCTTTCTGGACATGTTTTGTAAGGGGAAAAGTAGTACACTACTAAACAGATGTTAGTGATGCTGAAGTTGAAGGCTTTACTTGTATTTGTAACAACGTATTTCATCATACCTTCAGTCATGTCATCCCAATACCAGGCACTTGCCGACTTGTTTTGTAATGCTTCAAATGCTGAACATGACAATTTGCTGTGCAAATATATGGTGGTGGAGACGCAAGTTTATATTACCCCATATACATATTTTATATGAAAAATAAAACCATTATGAAACTGTGTAATTGTGTGTGTTGTTTTAAATGCTTGAAAGCTGATATTCTGGTTTTTTTTGGGGGGGGTGTTCAGAAGATTTAATTTAGTTTTTATTTATAATGTGCAGGCTGGGCATGTATAGCCATTAACTGTTCCAGCAGCAACTTCACTTCTTCAACATTAAATGGAAAAATTTTACCATACAACTTCAAAGGGATTTTATCATGGGAAAGTACTTTTTTTCAAAAACCCATCAGTTCATAGTGCTGCTCCAGCAGAATCCTACATTGAAATCTGTTTTTCAAAAGAGTAAACAGGTGTTTTTATATTTAATTTTGAATTGACATGGAGATAGACATGTTGTTAGTTTCCCAGGTGCCTTCAGCCACGTGACTTGTATTCTGATACATTTCAGTGACTGTTTACTGCTAAACTGTAAGTTTGAGTGATATCACCACCCTTTCCCCCCAGCAGCCTATAAGTAGAACAATGGGAAGGTAACCAGCTCTCAATAGTAAAAATCCAAGTTCCACCACAACTCCTTCAGTTACATCGATCCACAGTAGTTTATCTGAAAGTAGTTCTATTGTGAAGTGCTAGCTCTTCCTGAATGCATATGACCAGGTACAATGACCTGAGATATAGACAAATACAAGATTCCTCTGCACTCAACCCATTATCAATATATTTAAGACAGCGACATTTTGTGCATTCAGCTACTAAAAAATGCCTTACCCTTTAAAAAAACAGGGATTGTTTGTCCATATATTGCAATATATTTAAGCTGGCCAACTACGTCAAAGTCATCCCATATCTGGCCAGTCCTATGCTCAATTTTTATCTGATTCATTAAGAATTCTATTGCTTCATTATACATTTTACAAAGGGACTAAGTTTTAAAAAATACATTTGTTGTTTCAGGAATAACATTTGAAACGGTAGAATGAATTATTTGTAATGTACACAGTGTAATTTAGAAACATAAAATACACCATAAAAATCATGAAAGAATCCCTTTAAAGGAGAATTCAGCCCGTAATTACAAAACCCCTCCACCCTAACCTGGGTATACCTCCTTCCCTCCTGCCTACCTGCCCCCCCCCGGGCAAATGCCCCTAATTTTTTATTCACTCCTCTGTGCAGATTCTGGCCTCGGAGTTCACGGCAGCCATTTTCTTTCTTCTGTATTTTTCGGAAGTTTCGGCGCATGCGCAGTTGGAGTAATTTCCGACTTTAAGCGCGTGAGCAGGTTTTTTTTTTGTGCTAGATTTGGGATTATACCTGTAGAGAAAAGAAAAGCAGATAGTAAACTTGTTGGCAACTCTATTCTGTGCATAGGGTTACACAAAATAAGCACCAACCCTATATACGTGATATTATTCTGTTATTATTGTTATTCTGTCTGTGCTCAGTTATTAATACACAACAAAAAGAAGTACTATAGCATTGCGCCTCACAATGTATCATTCTACTTGCTCAACCTTCCCAGTTCATTGTTTATCCGCAGCTGTCTGCCCAAACACTGCATATCTATCAGTAACATAACTAGAGGGGGTAACCGCCCAGAATTCCACCAGAGTCAGTGGCGCGTGAGCTGCTGGGGGGCCCTGAGGGGGTGCGGGCCCTGGTCCAATTGCACCCCCTGCTCCCCTGGTAGTTACACCACTGATATCTATACTGCATACATGGCTGCCTAGTGCAACAACTAGGAATACAGGGGAAGCATCAGTACAATATTCAGCTGGGATATTTGAATCGTTGTTATTGTTCCTTACCTATCAGTTTCCCGTGGGAAAAATGCACACAAGCCGACTTTTCAATTAAGATAAATAGATTTATATAAACAACTGACTTTAAAGATTATTTTACATAAATAGCTGCTTAGTTTTTACTAACGAAATAAAGCTAAAGCTGTTCTTGGTTGATTAATAATGACATAACCCAGGGGAAGATTAGCACATAAATTGACAAGAATTTCTGACAAACAGTTGGAGGCAGAAAGTCTATTTGAGGTTGACATCTCTGTTGTAATTCATTTCCCAGGTTCTATTGCTGCAATATCCTATAAAAGGGGAACTAGACCTTTTGTAACAAAGGGTCATGATTGTTACATTGTAGAGCTGAAATATACAGCCTTGTGAAAAAGTTTGGGAACCCCTCTTAATTCTTTGGAGTTTAATTTTATCATTGGCTGAGCTTTCAGAGTAGCAACTTCCTTTTAATATATAGCATGCCTTATGTAAACTGTAGTATTTCAGCAGTAACATAACGTTTATTGGATTAACAGAAAATATGCATCATAACAAAATTAGACAGTTGCATAAATGTGGGCATCCCAGCAGAGATATTACATCAATACTTAGTTGAGCCTACTTTTGCAAATGTAACAGCCTCTAGACACTTCCTATAGACTTTGATGAGTGTCTGGATGGCGGTATTTTTGACCATTCGTACATACTAAATCTCTCCAGTTCAGTTAAATTTGATGGCTGCCGAGCATGGACAGCCTGCTTCAAATCATCCCATAGATTTTCAATGATATTCCAGGAGGGGGACTGTGACGGCCATTCCAGAATATTGTACTTCTCCCTCTGCATAAATGTCTTTGTAGATTTCGAAGTGTGTTTAGGGTCATTGTCTTGTTGGAATATCCAACCCCTGCGTCACTTGCTTGAACATTATCCTGAAGAATTTGTTAATATTGGGTTGAATTCATCCGACCCTCTACTTTAACAAGGGCGCCAGTCCCTGAACTAGTCACACAGCCCCACAGCATGATGGAACCTCCACCAAATTTGACAGTAGGTAGCAAGTGTTTTTCTTGGAATGCGGTGTTCTTCTTCTGCCATGCAAAATGCTTTTTGTTTTGACCAAATAACTTAATTTTTGTCTCATCAGTTCAAAGCACTTTGTTCCAAAATGACAGTGTCTTGTCTAAATGAGCTTTTGCATACAACAAGCTACTCTGTTTGTGGGGTGAGTGCAGAAAGGGCTTCTTTCTCATCACCCTGCCATACAGATGTTCTTTGTGCAAATTGTGCTGAATTGAAGACCAATGTACATATGCACCATCTGCAGCAAGATGTTCTTGCAGGTCTTTGGAGGTGATCTTTGGGTTGTCTGTAACCATTCTCACAATCCTCTGCATATGCCGTTCCTGTATTTTTCTTGGCCTGCCAGACCAGGGTTTTACAGCAACTGTGCCTGTGGCCTTCCATTTCCTGATTACATTCCTTACAGTTGAATCTGACAGTTTAAACCTCTGAGATAGCTTTTTGTAGCCTTCCCCTAAACCATGAAACTGAGCAATCTTTGTTTTCAGATCTTTTGAGAGTTGCTTTGAGGATCCCATGCTGTCACACTTCAGAGGAGAGTCAAACATAAGCACAACTTGCAATTGGCCACCTTAAATACCTTTTCTCAGGATTGAACACACCTGCCTATGAAGTTCAAGGCTTAACAAACTAATCCAACCAATTTGGTGTTGCCAGAAATCAGTATTGAGCAGTTACAAGCATTCAAATTAGCAAAATTACAAGGGTACCCAAATTTTTGCACAGCCAGTTTTTCACATTTCATTTAATTTCATACAACTGAATACCGCTTCACTAAAAATCTTTGTTCAGAAAACACCCCAGTACTCAGATGTTCCTGGGAAATGAAAGACATACCACTGTAATTTTTTTTGTTGAAAGTGGAGTAAATTATTATGCAGACTGAGAGATAAAAATGTAATATAAAAAGGCTGGAGTGACCGGACGTGTAACATAATAGCCAGACTATATTACACTCACTGGTTCCCCTGGTGACCAGGCAGTAACCAATCAGTGAGGGGGAGGGCACATGGGTCATAACTGTTGCATGCTAAGGATCAATTGCAAACTCACTGAACAGATATGTCCCATGTGGTCCCCCTTCAAGTCACTGACTAACTCAGAGTTACTGTAGAGAGCTGAAAAGCAGGAAGTTGTGTTCTGGCTATTATGTTACACATCCAGTCACTCCAGCCTTTATACATTACATTTTTGGATAACTAATTATATTAGAAACATTTTTTATTTTGCACAGCCTATCTATTTACCCAGTTTTTATTTTTACAGTGAACTGTTTCTTTATGATTATGTGCTCATGCCTAAAGCACAGATTTAATGTCATCTAAAAAATGTAATTACCAGCCCCCCTTCCCAGAGAAATTTGGGGAACATGAAGAGGCCATAAGTAACCTAATATTCCTACTTACTGCACACAGAGCAACTGAGCCCTTTATCTACTGTCTGACCCTTTATATGTGTGGAACATTTAATCATTTTCTTGCAAAATATATATTTATGTTCCCCACTCCTTGTAAAAATCTATCTGGATAAAGGAAAAAACCTACAGGCACAAAAGAGATTAGGCATTTTCACTCGCTATAAATCCTATTTGCCGAGATAAATGGCACATTGCATCATCACTGAGCTGAGGATATAATTGCCGGCTGCGGCTGTTACTAAGCAACCCCTGATTATACGTCACGGCAGGGAAAGCACATGGAAAAACACTGTCTCTCTCTAATATCCAGGACCTATGCTATATCTGCCCCGTGCACTGCTTGTTCTGACTGCATGCACCACTGAAACAAGTCACTTAACTTTGCCCTTGGCCAGTAACATATGGCAACCAGTCAGTAGTTGGCTTTGATTTGTTACCATTGGTTACTGCCCATGAGCAAATTTGCCCAGTGATGATAAATGACCCCCATTGATTCCCAAAATGCCTTGCATGCTTATGGGTTACTCTCTTTCTTTATAGGCCTGTTAATTGCAGAACATGCACGGCACTGTGGGAATTTAGAGATGCTTTGCAACTGCTACATTTTTGAAGGAGAAGGAATGATTTCCAATTGCAGGGAGCACTGTGCCACCAACTCCTTCTGGTCCCTGCGATTCTTATTGGTACTCTGGGCAGGGTCGGACTGGGCCGGTGGGACACAGATTAAAACCCAGTAGGACCCACCGACCCAGACCTGCACCCTCCTCCGGCCTCAATCAAGAGAACAGGTACGCGAGGGGGGCCACTGCTGGGGGTTTGCAACTGGAGCCGGGGTTGATCAGTGTCAGAACCCTGGTGGGCCTTGGACTGTTCAGTCCGACCCTGACTCTGAGTTGTGTGTATGCACAGTAGAACCAAAACCTTGGAAGCTCATTTCTAAGTTGTGTTTTAGCTGTAATGAGTATGTGTGCAACCCAAAGCAGCAATGAGGATCACATGGACCGGTCTGGAAACATGGCAGGGCTCAATACAACTCACTAGCCCGGGCCAGTGAAGTCAGCAACAGAAAAGCACCAACCTGGCATCTGAGATCAGAAATGATAATCACTGGGGACAAACTGGATTCGCTCAGTCACTGAGCCTTTAATGGTGCATATAGCCAAGGGGAGCAGTGCAGAGAATAGAAAGTGACTGTGCCTCCAGATGGGATAAGTTTCTTATGTTGAAATGCAGTATTTTCCTTCTCCAAATGTAATGCTCCTCATTTAAGCCAATAAGTTCTATTTTGTCTTCATCCATCTCCCAGTATCCTTCTGGTTTGTCCATGTGATCTTTATCAAACTGTAGACAATTAGCAATATTTTGGGGGGAGAGCAGTCTCTACCCTGCCATACACACCATTGCTGTTCAGTGTTCTCCTGATGGTGGAGCAAGGCTTTCACAGATTCGCACACACACAATTTTCTGCAGTTGGGGAGCTTACCCCTTTTATTGCATCACCAATACCTCCCAACTGTCCCATTTTTAGAGGGACAGTCCCTCTTTTGACAGCTCAACCCGCAGTCCCTTGTTTGTACTGGAAAGTCCCAGTTTCCTCTGCACTGAACAGCCAGAAAAAGAAACAATGTTTCTAACTTAATTGGCTTTCGGCAGAGAGCCCAGAACAGCCCCTCAGCAGATACATTTGTAACAATTTTGAGATAAGCAAATAAGTAATTGTAACAATATAGGATAACAGGTCCCTTGGGGAAAGTTAAACTCACAGCTTAAAGGGCAATTCACCTTCACTGTAATACTGAAACAAAACTTAGAAATATGTTCAAACTTTCATAACCTGACAAATTTTGTAAAATGAACATGGTAATTAGACGGTGTGTGGCCACAAAAATGGGCGTGGTCAAACAAATTTCACTGCGATACATACGGTTTTTATTTCCAAAATGTTGGAAGGTATGACATCACCAACAGTTTCAATGTTTTTGGTGGGTACACACTCTCTTTATCAGGATCCATTGATGATATAATAATAGGGGTAAGCTCCCCAACTGCAGAAAATTGCATGTGTGCGGATCTGTGAAAGACTTGCGGTCACTAAGGGACCTAGCCGGGTCAACGGAGGGCCAGCACCACCAGTTCAGTAGATATGTATCACATTATTCTCCTGATGGTGAACTCATAAACATCAACACATGCCAATCAATGTAAGACAGACCTTAGAAGTTACCCTGGTTCCTTTGTAACCTTTCTGACTATTAGATGCCTTGCAGTTGGAATTATGTTTGATGGTCGACACTGCTGCACAAGGGGGTCACACCAAATACTGAAAGAAAGTAAGGGATAACTGATTCACTTACTTTTGCCCCACACAGAAATGTTATTGGATCTTTTTGTTTTCAATAAATACATGACCAAAGATGATCATTTGTGTTTCGTAAGCTTAACTAGGTTTTCTTCATCTACTTTTTGGACTTGTTTGAAAACCAGATGATGTTTTAGGTCACATTCATAGAAAAATAGAGAACATTTTAAAGGGTTCACAAACTTTCAAGCACCACTGCGTGTATATATACTGTATATCTTGCATATAAAATCTATCTACAGTGGAACAATCAAGGGTGGTCGATCCAAGTCTGTTTAGCGCAGGAATCTAACTACAAAATTTCTCAGTGGAAGTGATTGGCGCCCAGTGCTGTCTGTATAAGGGCAAGTTCCAAACATTTCAAATGTATTTATTTGGCCTGTCAAAAGTGATAGAATTGTAGTTACAGAGTGTACTGGCTTTCTGCCCCTCAGCCCTCACCAAATTCTAACAAGATCGACTTAACCAGCCTTTATGTATTTTAATTTTGTACTTGTACACAGCTCTACAGATGTTTTACTTTCAGTTAAAGAACTATCGCAAAAATGAAAATTTAATATAAGCTTCATCATACTGAAATAAGAAACTTTCTAAATACAATCAATTAAACACTCTGCATTATTTCTGAAATAATCAAGTTTATCTTCACTATTCCTCTCTCAGCATCTGTTTCTCTTCATTCTGTCTTCATGCAGGAGTTGGGTGTCAGATATTCATTGACAGTTAGATCCAATATATCTTATATCCATTTGCCTAGAAGATGTATTAGAGCTCACTCTATTAAAATCACCAGACATCATGTCTCTCCACATGTAGAATTTGTGCAAAAAGCAGTAATTTTGTTTATACTGTAATCAGTTTTTTGGGTGAGCCCTAATACATCTGCTAGGAAAGGAAGCCCCCCTATAAGATTTATTGGATCTAGCTGTCAGTGGCCTGAACCAAATCCGGGGAGGGAAGGAGGTGAGGAGATTACCTGGACAGCAGGAATGATTGCTCATATCCAGACAGGTTGGTGCATGGAAAAAACAATGGCACATCCATGTGGGTGATTCATTCTACCAGGGCGTATCAAATAACATGATTATAATGGAATGCTTGGGGCACACCAGGATCTTAACAGAATACAAGTGTTACGTAACCTGTTTTGTAATCATATTATTTCCCAAAAGTTACACTGGATGGTGCACGGGGGGAGGGGGTTGTCTTTTAAAAATTCTTACTCTTTTATTTATATACAGGAATGGGATCCATTACCTTTTAACCCGTTATCCAGAATGCTCCGAATTATGGAGAGGCTGTCTTTCATAGACTCCATTATAAAAAAAACTTTTTTCTCTGTAATAATAAAACAATACCTTGTACTTGATCCCAACTAAGATATAATGAATCCTTATTGGAAGCAAAACCAGCCCGTTGGGTTTATTTAATGTTTACATGATTTTCTAGTAGACTTAAGGTATGAAGGTCCAAATTATGGAAAGATCCGTTATCTGAAAACCCCCAGGTCCAGAGCATTCTGGATAACAGGTCCCATACTTGTACTACACAATACAGCCAGTGTAGAAGATACCACCCAGTTTAATCACATTATTGCCTTTTGTACTGTAGGAAGCTGCTACACTTATAAATGTGAATTGAAGAAAAAAAAAAAAGCAACAAAGTAGCCTGTTTTAGAAAAAGCAAAAATATGGCGTTAACAAGATTTATGAAATTAAAGGGCCATGGACACCAGAAAATACAGATACTAGTAATGGGCGAATAAATTAGACGAGTTTCCACATTTCGCTGCCAGCGAATAAATTTGCTCCTATGAAAATGCAAAAAAAATTGTACACGCGTCGGAAAAGACGCTCACGTCAAAACCGTTGCACGGCAACGCTATTTGGACGCGTCAAAATTGACGTGAGCGACAAAATTTACACGGGCGTCAATTTTCGAGTTTCGCAAATTTTTCGCCGTTTCGAATTTTTCGGCAAAGGAAACCTGTATAGCTCTAACCTTGCTATAAACCAATGCTCAGACCTTCAGGAGGGACTTGAAAAAGAAAAAAATAAAAGCCCAACAATGAATTAGTCTAGTTATGTTGGTTTAGCCCTTTAATTCAGAAGCATGTGAGTAATAAGCTTACCTGAACAAATCCTCAGTGAGTGACTCTTCTCTGGCTTGTTGTGTTTGTTCAGCGCATCTCACATTATTAGTTCTTATCTAATCTTCACATAAAGGGGCAAATTTACTAAAAGGCGAAGTGGCTAACGCTAGCTAAAATTCGCCAGTGTGACGTAATTTTGCCGATTTACTAACGGGTGCTGGTGTAAATTCGCTAGTGAAGTGGACCTACTCTAGCTCTACTTCGCACCCTTACACCAGGCGAAGTTGCGCTCTGGTGAAGGGACATAGATACGCTAATTTACTAACTTGCCTATTTTAATGAATGTTACCTCTTGCGCCAGACTTGCCTTCGCCAGCTCAGACCAGGTGAAGTGCAATAGAGTAGATAGGGATTGCTTCAAAAAAAGCTAAAAAATTTTCTAAATCCTAAAAAAACACAGGCGTCTTTTACTTTTTTTTAAGGGTGATGGGCTGAAAAAGAGCGAAATTTTTTTTAGGGTACCCTCCTTCCCCCCTACATTTGATAACATATGGCACCTACACTATACACAATGTGTAGGGCATTAGAACACATTTATGAAGGTTCCCTGGCCTTGTGTAGTGTAATGTGTATTCTGCTGTATATACGGCTATTGTACTTTAACTGCACACCGTATGCAAATTTGCCTTCGCTAGCGTAACTTCGAACCGCTGATCGTAACATCACTAGCGCAGCTTCACAAACGATCGGTAACTTGTGCGCAACTTCGGATCTTCGTGAATTTCATATTCGAATTCGGCGACTTTGTCTAGAGCTGTTTACTCATTTTTAAGAATAAAAATGACATTTTAGCTTGCACTATTGTGGCTAATCTATTGGCAATAAACTGCCTCGGTAGCTTTCCTTCTCCTTTAAGAGAATAGCCGAGCATACTGACAGTAAAATACACATAAAGCATTTGCTGAGCAGAAGACTCTGATGAGGGCAGCCCCAAGCAAGTGTGTGATCCCATGTGTAAGAAACACTAGTACAGAGAATATTTATGTTTACCCTTGAGACAAAGGGCTTAATGCAGAAAAAAAGGAGCATAAAACAGATGGAAACCAACTGACGAGCCAGCTAAATGGCAATGTTTATTTATCTGTGACTTTGGTAATGAACTAACAGGAAATCAAATATTGGACCAAGGGAAATAGAGGCTTATATTTAAAAACCTCCATTATAAAAGGACCATTCAAATACCTTTCGCATAATTGAACATTAATCTTGAGACAGCTTTATTTATTATGCACAGCCTGGAGAGGCAGAAGGGTTATCTTGTGATGGTTAGAGGAGATCATGGGAACACATGACTAGTGCCTCTGGGCAAGCTTTAATACTAAATTCATGGGGATTGTACAAAAGAATGTCTATCTGTCCCTACTGAAATAGAAAGCATTGCAAAGAAAGGTCTCAGATATCTTACATACCCCATTGGCAATTACAGTGTTAAAGTTAAACCAGCTCTTATCAATAAGTCATGTCCGGTGTGGATTTGACAGACTAGCAGATGTTTTAATGACGTGTTCTGTGCCCTGTGCCAATGTTATTTCCAATGTTATTTCCTGCTTACCTCCACTTCCTGGCGCAGCCACTGTTCCAGCTCTCCATTTCTCTTTCTATCATCTGCAATTAAATCAGACCCTCCAATAATATTCGGAAAGATTTCAGTCCCAAAGTACACCACCTACGTAAAATAAAATACTTTATAAAAGATCATTATCCAGAACCACCAACCAGCCCTGTACTGTAGCAGTCACATCCTACAAATCCTACAAATTAGAACTGCAGAGATATCCCAAAAGTATCAAGACTGCCACATTTAGGATTACGCGCTAAAAGTAACAAGACTGCCACATTTAGGATTATGCACTAAAAGTATCTAGATTGCCACATTTAGGATTACGCACTAAAAGTAACAAGACTGCCACATTTAGGATTACAAACTAAAGGTATCTAAACTGCCACATTTAGGATTACACACGTAAGGGCACATTTACTAAATCGTTCGATCGAAGCATTTGCGGTAAATCCTTCTAAGGATTTTACTTCAAGGGTCGAATATCGAGGGTTAATTAACCCTTGACATTCGACCAATAGTAAATGTGCCCCTAAAAGTATCTAGACTGCCACATTTAGGATTACAAATTAAAGGTATCTAGACTGCCACATTTAGGATTATGCACTAAACGCAATGATCCCCAACCAGTAGCTCGTGAGCAACATGTTGCTCTCCAACCCCTTGGATGTTGCTCTCAGGGTCCTCAAAGCAGGGGCTTATTTTTGAATTCCTGGCTTAGAGGCAAGTTTTAATTGATTAAAAACCAAGTCTAGTGCCAAGTAGAGTCTTTTGAGGCTGCCAGTCAACATAGAGGCGACCAAATAGCCAATCATAGCCCTTGTTTGTCACCCCAAGGGACTTTTTCATGCTTGTGTTGCTCCCCAACTCTTTTTACATTTTAATGTGGCTCACAAGTAAAAAAGGTTGGGGACCCTTGCACTAAAGGAATCTAGACTGCCACATTTTGGATTACCAAGTAAAGGTATCTAGCTTGCCACATTTACGATTATGCACTAAAGGTATCTACACTGACACATTTTGGATTACGAACTAACAGGGGAATGTAATAAAAGTCGCAAAGAGCAAAACAATTCGCACCAATAAGACTAAAAATCCACATCTCGCAATGTAATATTGTTCCTTAAACTGTTATTGCATTGCGAATTTTAATTGCGCATTGCGAATTTTAATTGTGCATTGCGAATTTTAATTGCGCACTCATAAGAAGTGCTTGAAGGTGTCGTAATCTTTTGGAGGAAACATAACGACTTTTTCAGTAAGAAGTTTTATTACATTGACTGCGCATTGGCGCAAACTATAAAATTCGCAAACGGTCTTTCACTGTCGGAAGTGGTCGCTAAACAGTTTCAGGGCTCGCAAAAGCTATATTAAATTCGCACAAAGCAAAATTTGTTCGCGCAAAGGCATAACTTTTCGCATTGCGAATAGTTTTTCCGTTAGCGATTTTTATTACATTCCCCCGTAAAGGTATTAGACTGCCACATTTAGGATTACAAATTAAAGATATCAAGATTGCCACATTTTGGATTACAAACTAAAGGTATCTAGACTGCCACATTTAGGATTACAAATTAAAGGTATCTAGACTGCCACATTCAGGATTACAAATTAAAGGTATCTAGATTGCCACATTTAGGATTATGCACTAAAGGTATTTACACTGCAACATTTAGGATTACGCACTAAGGTTATCTAGACTGCCACATTTAGGATTACAAATAGTGATGGGCGGATTTATTCGCCAGGCGCGAATTCGCTGCAAATTTGCGAGATTTGCCGCCAGCGAATAAATTCGTGAAACACCCATGACAATTCAAGGTAAAAATTATTTTTTTTAAAAAAAAACTGACGCCGGCGTCAAAAACGGGCACCGGCGTCAAAAAAACGGGCGCCGGCGTCAAAAACGAGACGCTGGCGCCGTTTTGCGAATTTTTCGCCGTTTCGCGAATTCGCCCATCACTACTTACAAACTAAAGGTATCTAGACAGCCACAATTTGGATTACAAACTAAAGATATCTAGACTGCCACATTTAGGATTACAAAACTAAACAAAAGGCTGTACATTTTTTTATTGTTTTATTGATTTTCGGTAATGCAGATAAAATAGCATATAAACAGCAACTTGTGTGTGATTGATAAAGAACTCTATGTATCTATATTGTCACACATAGATCATATAGGGGTATATAGTCACTGCCTTGCGCAAGGGGTAGGGGGTGGAAGAGATAGCAAGGGGGGGGGGGGAGAGAATGGGAAACAGGAAGAGGAAGGAGAATAGTTTAAAATGTTTAGGTTTCATGGTACTTGTGCCGGGAGGCATGGTATCTACCGCATTCCCTATGTAGTGTCTTATGTAGAGGTAAAAGTCTTGGGTTTGTGGCATCCCAAGTAGGTGACATGATTTTTTAGATACATTCCCTAAATGGGAATCATTAAAGCTCATTATTGTGAGTTTCTGGTATAAGCATGGGGATGCATCTTGCTACAACACCACTTATTACACCGTTAAGATTCCCATGACCTCCCACACACAGACATTGACTGCCTAATACTGGGGGCAAAAGAAAGTTAAAGGAGAAGTCTCATGTTACAACTCCCGGTTGATTCTGTGAGTATTGTGGTGAATTTGCAGGTCCCACAAATAATGCAGTTTAGCAGTTTTCTAGGTACATTAATCTATTTACCTTGGAGCTTATTTTAATAAGTCCCATACCAATTGTTTCATGATTGAAAAAGGATGTGATAAATGGAATTGTAGGAAAAGGGATGGAGCATTGCAAAGATACTGATGCCTCCCAGGTCTTAGTGCTCCAGACCACTGGCTGAGAAATGTCTAGGTTTCAGTATAATAGGGAACTAAATAACTGGACAGGGAGAACTCTAGCACAGCTATGAATAGACACCAATTAGCAATGACAATAAATTAGAAAATAAAAGCAAAGAACTGAGTGTTTGTTATGGGTAATGTAAAAAATAAATGGGTAAAGTTTAGCTTGCGCATGGGTAAATCAGGCCTACTGTACGGGTATGGGTTCTGTATTCCGGAAGCCTATTATGCAGAAAGCTCAGAACTATGGGAAGGTTGTAACATATAGGGAGGAATTCACAAAAATGTAGAGAGCCCATTTCTGGAGTAAAAGTGGTGGTAAACTGGAGTAAAACACTTTCTCCATATTCACAAACAGAAATCCGCCTAAATTCCGACTCAACCGCCACTTTTCATATTTTAGTCAAAGAAAGACAGTTTAAAGATACTTTTATGAATTTGTCTTTCAAGCGACATAAAAAAGGGCGCAAAAACAACATTTTAAACATTTTCTCCCGACATTTTAAAAATGGAGTAAAGCTCAGTATGTGTCAGACCAATTCTAAGATAACTTGCTCTGCTTTGGTTCAGCCAATCTTCATTTAACACCTCTTGTAGGTGCCCCATTGGGGAATCATTACCATTCTAATAGGGATTAGCATTTTATACTCAGGGACCAAGTTTCTGCGTAACCCTATAGGTGTAAAAGACTCATTAACAAAACAAGTGAAAAACTGATTAAACAAATAAAGTGTATTTTATACAATTTTACGTGTAAAAAGTTTTTACCTCACACTTGCATTATTTTACTAGTTTTGGCTTAATGAATGAGGCAATATTAGCAATTTGAGTGAATATATTATCTAAAGAAAAAGTAAAGCCTCCCAGCCTTTTTTTTTAGTTTTAGCAGCAATTAGACACTTGACATAAGATAAAACATATTTCTGATACAAATCCCTATATTATGCAAAATAGCATTTCTTGTATTTAGACCCTTATGTCTTGTTACAGAACATGTAGGAAGATTCAGAAAGCCTAAAAAAAATTATGTATCATTTTCCAAGTTAAAATAAATAGGGATGCACCGAACCCACTATTTTGGATTTGGCCGAACCCCC
The DNA here is from genome assembly GCF_017654675.1 of Xenopus laevis. NCBI lineage: Eukaryota > Metazoa > Chordata > Amphibia > Anura > Pipidae > Xenopus > Xenopus laevis. The sequence continues at coordinate 111,995,590 of NC_054382.1, forward strand.
GAATCCTTCACAAAAGATTTGGTCGAAAACCGAACCAAATCCAAATTTGCATATGTAAATTAGGGGTGGGAAGGGGAAAACATTTTTTACTTCCTTGTTTTGTGACAAAAAAATCCTTATTGGTGAGCAAACAATCCTTCTGGGTTTATTTAATGTTCAAATGATTTTTAGCAGACTTAAGGTATGGAGATCCAAATTACATAAAGATCCCTTATCTGTAAACCCCAGGTCACAGGAATTCTTGATAACAGGTCCAATACCTGTATTGTATAAAGAAATGAAGGTATAAACTATTCTTCTCTTGTAGGAGTCAAAGCCCTTAATTTTACTGAATCCCTAAAGGGAATGATGGAGGGTGGAGCAAATTCTTGCAGAGATCACTGGAGGAAGGCAAATATCAATTAGAGGATGTAAAGGAAAAATAATATTTTGTTGGGGTGATGGGCAGGTGATTTTGATAATAAGGCCATTAGCAAAATCACTGGGAGGGGTGAGAAAAAGAGAAGCTGTGGCAAATTCTCCCTGACTGAATCCCTGATTTGTTTTCTGGAATTTTTCTGGAGGTGAAAACACATTTGAGTCAGGAGCGGCAACACGTTAGTGTACCTAGCCCAAAGGTGAAAATCAATCACAGTGATCAGGTAAACCATATGATGACCCTGCCTCAGGATAATACAACTTACATAGTTACATAGTTAAATTGGATTGAAAAAAAAAAAAAGTCCATCAAGTTCAACCCCTCCAAATGAAAACCCAGCATCCATACACACACCCCTCCCTACTTTTAATTAAATTCTATATACCCATATCTATACTAACTATAGAGTTTATTATCACAATAGCCTTTGATATTATGTCTGTCCAAGAAATCATCCAAGTCCCCTCTTATAGTCATTAACTGAATCAGCATCACAACATCACCCGGCAATGCATTCCACAACCTCACTGTCCTGACTGTGAAAAACCCCCTACGTTGCTTCAAATGTAATTACTTTTCCTCTAGTCTAAAGGGGAGGCCTCTGGTACAGTGATCCACTTTATGGATAAAAAGGTCCTCTATTCCTGCTATTTGTCTATAATGTCCTCTAATGTACTTGTAAAGTGTAATCATGTCCCCTTGCAAGTGCCTTTTTTTCCAGAGAAAACAACCCCAACCTTGACAGTCTCCCCTCATAATTTAAGTCTTCCCTCCCTCTAACCAGTTTAGTTGCACTTAGTCTCTGCACTATCTCCAGCTCATTTATATCCCTCTTAAGGACTGGAGTCCAAAACTGCACTGCATACTCCAGATGAGGCCTCACCAGGGACCTATAAAGAGGCATAATTATGTTTTCATCCCTTGAGTTAATGGCCTTTTTTATACAAGACAGAACTTTATTTGCTTTAGTAGCCACAGAATGACACTGCCCAGAATTAGACAACTTGGTATGTACAAAAACCCCTAGACCCTTCTCATTTAAGGAAACTCCCAACACACTGCCATTTAGTATATAACTTGCATTTATATTATTTTTGCCAAAGTGCATAACCTTGTGTAGGGATGTGTAGAATAGCCATCCCCAGTATTATTTAGCAGGCAGTTTCCCTAGTGTTATAGACACCTAACTAGGTCCTTAAATACAGTTGGGAGGGGTAACTGTTTCCTATTTCTGCTTTAAAGGGCATGTAAAGGCAAAAAAATAAAATCCCATTTTTACTTTCTTTAATGAAAAAGAAACCTATCTCCAACATACTTTAATTAAAAAATGTGTAGCGTTTTTAAAAGAAACCTGACTGTATTCAGTGAAATTCTCCCTTCATTTACTGCTGTGGATAGGAATTGTCAGACGGTCCCTAACTGCTGAGCAGGGAAACAATCATACTTATGGACAGCAGGGGGAGCCCCGCCTTACTTCCCAGCCATGCAGAACTCAAGCAGCTTTGTTTATGACGATCCCTAAGCAGCCCAGACCACACTGAGCATGTGCACAGTCTTAGTCTTGTCAATATGTTTAACAAAGTTACAAGATGGTGATCCCCTGTAGCCAACTTTGAAAGCATAAATTATTTGTTTGATTAGGCTTGTGGTGCAGTAAGTTCATGTTTATATTTACTATAAAAAATACAGCATTTCTAGCCTTATTCTATTTCAGACTTTACATGCCCTTTAAGCTATACCCCTTGTTGTTTCTCACAGTGACCAGTAGATGGCACTGTGCTAGAGTATAAAAGTCACTGAAGCCATGCTTTCAGTGTCCATCTTGTGCTGGCTCAAGCCTGAGCAGGCAGGCGGAGCTCGAGTGGAACCTAGACAGGTCAGGTCTAGTAAGGATAGGCTAATCACCTTTATAGGTCAGTCTAGGAGTGACAGACAGTCAGATTATTTAGCTGAGCAATTTGAGGCTCCTCTGAGGATTGTGAGTGGGATTAAGATCCCGGGTACTAATTGCCCAGAAGTAGGGACTAAGTGTACAGACCTAGGGTAGAAAGTATTCCCCTCAGGTTCCACTTATACTTAGGGAAAAGGCTGAAAGCTGGGTGTACCTCCTCAAAGCTGCATGCATTATTCTTGTTCACGTGGAGAATCATATTGACCAAAAGGTGCTGTGACTATTGCCTATCCAAGTTGAAAAGCATAGGACCAAGTACAGAGTCCTGCAGTACTCCACTAACAACACTGGTCCAATTAGAAAATGTTCCATTTACCACCACTCTTTGTAGTCTATCTTTTAGCCAGTTCTCTATCCAGGTACAAATACTATGTTCCAGGCCAACATTCCTTAATTTAACCAGTAACCTTTTGTGCGGCACTGTATCAAATGCTTTAGGAAAGTCTAAGTAAATCACATCCACTGCCATCTCAGAATCGAAGTCCCTGCTCACCTTCTCATAAAAAGTTAAGTTAGTCTGGCAAAATCTATTACGCATAAAATCATGCTGGCACAAACTCATAGTATTATGATTTGCTATGAAGTCAAGTATCTTATCCTTTATTAACCCTTTGAAAATCTTTCCTACCACTGACATCAGACTAACTGGCCTATAGTTTTGATGCTGAGAACGGGATCCCTTTTTGAAGATCAGCCCCACATTAGCAATTCGCAAGTCTTTCGGCCAGGGTTGCCATCAGAAATCACGGGGCCCCACACGACAACATTTTCTGGGCCAGGGCCACCCACACTTTTTTTTAAAAAAAAAACAATTGACCAGGCACACAATTGGCCACCCAGGGCCCCTACAAGTTAAAAGAAAAAAGAAAACTGCACGTACCTTAGCCAGGGAGTTCAGATGCCGGTATCTTCAGTTTCTTGTGCTCTGATTCGCCAGTGAAATGTAAGTCCCAGTAAAGCCGCATGTGATTGGATAAAGTAGAGGTGAGGTTTAAACTTCTCCCAACCAATCCGCATGTGCCTTTACCGGGACTTACATTTCATGGCGAATCAGAGCAGAAGAAGCAGTCATCAGAGCTCCACCCAGCCCTCCCTTCGAAGTCTGCAGCTCACTGATTGCAGGGGCCCGGCTATGCATGTAAGTGCAGCACGACCGGGCCCACCTTAACTCCCCAAACCATCTGGGCCTGGGACAATAGTACCCCCTGTACCCCCCCCTGATGGCGGCCCTGCTTTCGGCACCATGCCAGACCTCATTGAATCCTGAAAAATTAACTTCACAATACAAACTGAGCAACTTGAGAGTATTCCAAAAAGCACACTGACTATTACCTATTATTACATTTTATGAATAAAGTTTTGCACCCAGTAAGCTTTTTAGTGAGAGTTATTGTAGCTGTCAATCCATGATGCTTTGCTCTAAAACCGTACAATGGGTTTGACATTCAGCTGATGAGCAATCCCTAAACCATTCTGTCATTTGTTATTCTTATTTATCAGCATATGTGCTGCCATACTGATTGTTTAGTTGGAATGAAAAAGCTTATTGGCAAGATTACTTCATAGACAAAAAGGTGCGACTAATCTCCCCGAATCATTCATTGAGCTTGATAAAGGGCCTGGTTGGCTCGAAACGTTGCCTTTGTATGCTATGGGCTAAATAAATTATGCACTTGAGCACTTTTGCAACTTAACAGTGTGCTGCTAATTTTTGTCTATGAATTCATTGAGGTTTGGTATGGTGCCAAAAGACTAGGCCGATTAGTCTGACAGCAGTGGTAGGAAAGCTTTTCGAAGGGGTATTTAAGGGGAACTAAAGTCTAAACTAGAATAATGCTAGAAATGCTGTATTTTGTATGCTAAATATAAACATGAACTTACTGTACCAGAAGCATAATTAAACAAATTATTTATGTTTTCAAAGTTGGGTCACCATCTTGTAACTTTGTTAAACATCTTTGCAAGACCAAGACTGTGCACGTGCTCAGTGTGGTCTGGGCTTCAGTTGGGAGGTTAAACTTAGGGATCATCATAAATAACAGCACAAGTCAAATAATTTCTGCCATAGAAGCTGATACAGCAAGACACTGCACTGGGTCCTGTGTTGTCATGTAATCTAATGTGGCTTTTATAGTTTTTCTATTGTTTAATACAAACTGTCTCCAATTCCAACCAGTGGCTGCAGCAAAATAATCCTTCAATGAGAATCCCATTTTATGTCTTTAAATCTGGCTTTGTCCCTGCAGCTGGAGTTGGAAACATTAAAACAAATGTAAAGGCAAAAATAAAATCCCAATACGAATCTCTACACAGTCACCGACTGCTCTACATGAAAACAAACAAAGCTGCTCGAGTTCTGGGAAGTAAGGTGGGGGGAGCTCCCCCTGCTGTTCGAAAATATTATTGTTTACCTGCAGAGCAGTTAGGGACCGTCTGAAGTTTCCTATTCTCAGCAGTCACAGCAAGTAAAACGAAGGGGGAATTTCACTGCATACAGTCAGGTTTCTTATAAAAATGGTACACATTTTTTAATTAAAGTATATTGAAGATAGGTTTCTTTTTTAATTAAAGAAATTAAAAAATGGGATTTTATTTTTTGCCTTACATGCCCCCTTTAAGGGATAAGATACTGGACTTCAATTGCAAATCAGAATATAGATATATATATATATATATATATATATATATATATATATATATATATATATATATATATATATATAATATATATATATATATATATATATATATACATATATATATGCTATAGCATGATATCCAAGGCTATAGTGACACTAAAATCTACAATTAATATAGATATTGGTATATATAGTTTCAGTGAGTTTGTGTAGTTATGAACATGGGTTTCATTTAGAGGGGTCTTTTTTCAACCAACTTAATTATGTAACTATTAGGGGTGACGAATTCTACAGTAAATTCAGAAAAGATGGGTGTCCTTATACTTTAAATAACAGCTATAGCTTCAACCCTCTCAATCAAAAGTTTTGTAATGTAGGCAAAAGTGATGAAAGGAAGAATAGAGAATATTTTTGAATATGAAATACAGAAATATTTTATGCTTAAAGAAATACGACCACCAGAAATCTCCTTTTATTGGCATTTCATTTGTTATCAGCTTCTTATAAACAGGCCACTTTTCTGTTACCAAATATATCCCATTATCCTAAAATTATATAATTAATTATTATACTGCACTTTGCTTTGCAAAATTTTCTTGTCACTTTCTGTCATCGAAGTGTGTCTTCATCATTTTTTGGATGCTACCCAGATTTCGAAGTCATTTTTGCAACACAAGATTTTGTTTAGAATTAAAGAGGCAGTATACACCCCTGTGAAAACAACATCTGGGGCTTATTTACTAAAACTAAATTTTTTCTGACTGTTTTAAAAAAAGGAAAAAATTCAACCGAATCTCCTTAATTTACCAATAATACTTTTTGAAAAAACGATGCAACAAAAAGTTGTGACAAAATAGAGTGTCAATTCGAATTGATGCTCCAAAAAGTGACTTTTTCGAGTTGTCGCCCAAAAGACTCGAATTAATCGGATTATCAAACGAAAATATATAAAATTTTGAAGGTAAAAATATGTTCCAGTTGTTAAAGGGACCATCTGCCATTGACTTCTACATGATTTAGACGGGTTTTAGATGGAATGTTTTCGGAATCTAATTTTTAGCAGCTCAGAGCATAATAAAATTCAAAAAAATTTTGGTTTTCCCCTTTTAAAACTCGACCAGCAAATATCGAGGTTTAATAAATAGACCCCTAAACTGATGGGCGCCAAGATGTTAGAAACTCCTCCCCCAATGAATACAAAAGATAGGTTTGTTTAAATCACACCAAGTACCATCTTAAATTGTATTCCCAGTCTTGCTATTAGATTTACACATGTGCATTAGTGTAACAATGCGAAACACTTAATCTGATACAACGGGGGTTATGTACTAAAATCCGATTATTTCTCATTATTTTATTAAAACCACTTCGACCAATAAATTAACTTGAAAAAAATGTGGAGCAGGAAAAGAGTCAATAAAATCATGAAAAAAATCCAAATTGTATTTTTTTTCCAGATTTGACGCCCAAAACGCCTTTTTTTTGGATTATTGCTTGAAAACCACAAATTATTTGGATTATTGTATGAAACCCATCATAGATCATGATCTTCTAATTGTAAAATGGACATCTGTCACTGACTTCTACATGACATCAGCAGGTTTGAGAGTATTCAGACTTTTAGCAGCCCGGGATATAATAAATCTTGAAAAATTAGTTTTTTCCAAGAAAAAAAATGGTGCTTTCCCCTTTAAAACTCCAACCAGAAAATAATCCCCTAAATCTGACAGAGAACCAGGTAAGCAAAGAAAGTTGTAGTCACAGTTCTACAATACAAACTGCTTTTTCCTAAAAGCACTGGCCCAGAGAATATGTATCTAACATTTTGACTTCCACTCAGTGAATAGGCATTTCCTTGTCCTTGAAGAACAATAAAGATTTTGGAAACAATGCACTTTTTAATGATTGCAAAACACACCAATTGCTGAGCAGTTTATATAATGCACAGATCAGGCAAGTTCTGCTGATTTATGGCTGTCCAGAAATAAAAAAAAAAACAGACATTCTTTATTTTGATGTTGAGAAGAGATTAAGTGCTGCCATACCAGCCTCATTTCCACTTGTCGTGCGTCTTCGAGGATTGCAATAAATTTCTGTTGACACATTGATAACGGCCAAACCAATTTCTGCTTCTGGAATTGCTCTCAGCCCTTTACTGTAGAAGAAGAGTTATGTTGATTATTTCTCCTAACGCAATGAAACAATGCCTCTTCAGAGTTGTATTTAACATTGGTTATATTGGTTTATGTGTGAGCTACAATGTGCAGGAAAGATATTTGGAAAAGGAGCACTAAAAAGTCACTAATACACCAATGTATATTGAAATGCACAATGCTATCCTAGTAGATAGGCTGTGCAAAATAAAAAAATGTTTCTAATATAGTTAGTTAGGGAAAACTGTAATGTATAAAGGCTGGAGTGACTGGACGTGTAACATAATAGCCAGAACACTACCGTACATCCTGCGTTTCAGCTCTCTTGGTTTCCACTGATTGGTTACCAGGCAGCAACCAATCAGAGACATGAGGGGGTCATAACTGTTGCTTTTGAATCTGAGCTGAATGCTGAGGATCAATTACAAACTCACTGAACAGTTATGTCCCATGTGGCCCCCCTTCAAGTTGCTGACTAGCTCAGAGTTATAGAGCTGAAAAGCAGGAAATAGTGTTCTGAGACGCTATTATCATTTTTTATATAATTTTTTTTTAACTCAAATTCACTCACAAATCGAATAGGAGGTTATTTAAGAAATAATTTGAACGTCTAATATTCGAGCGAATAGGCCTGACCCGAAAATTCTAATTGAATTAGAATCGAGTTTTCCCTTCGAAAAAACTAGAATGTCAGGAAGGCTATTAACATATTCACATGGTTCAGGGGACCTCAGCCATTGACTTGTAAATTAACTCGGCAGGTTTTAGGTTTAATATTCGAATTAGAACTGCTTCCAGGGTCGAGATGTGATAAATCTCACATTCAAATTGACATTCGAATTGGGGAATAAAAATTTTAATATGTGAACTGAAAAAATTTTGAAGATTCGAATTTACTTTTCGACCCTTAATAAATTTGCCCCTAATTGTTACAGGTTAAATACAGAGAAAGAAAAACATGTGCTTAATTAAAACAACAGTCTGCACTCAAGGGCTGAAGTAAAGAAGCAACTGCTTTAAAGTCACACCCAGATGTATAGTGTAAAGTGATAATCTTCATCTTTTATATAATTTAGTTGGTGCTTTGATTCTAATCCTAATTATGTAGGCCAATTATACTTTTTAACCTCCACCTCTATTGCCCCTGGCTCTGTTCATCAGCTAGTAAAGACAAGCCAGGTTCTTACATAAGTAAACTTGGATACCATCCCACTGAATCCTAAAGGGCAAAAACAATAATCAAGGGGTATTTGTTGGAGAAATACATTTGTAAAATCTTAGAGACTGCATTTGCCTGAGACATGCTGCCATTTTTCTTATATTTAGGGTCCTTTTCTAATGGTGGCCCTGTACGTATGTACTGCATACCTTTTTATTAAAGACCAATAAAAAAAAGAGGTTTGAAGGTCATAAAGTATAAACCACCGTTTTTATACCATTAAAAAAACAAGTGACTCTGTGTAACGGATGCCTAACACATATCGGGAACACCGCTTAATCATAGGCTTTTTGATCACCAAAACATTAAATTACCGTATGTTATAAATAAGTTATTTTCTCTTAAAGGGCATGTAAAGGCAAAAAAATAAAATCCCATTTTTACTTTCTTAATTGAAAAAGAAACCTATCTCCAATATACTTTAATTAAAAAATGTGTACCGTTTTTATAAGAAACCTGACTGTATGCAGTGAAATTCTCCCTTCATTTACTGCTGTGGATAGGAATTGTCAGATGGTCCCTAACTGCTGAGCAGGGAAACAATCATACTTATGAACAGCAGGGGGAGCCCCCGCCTTACTTCCCAGCCATGCAGAACTCAAGCAGCTTTGTTTATGACGATCCCTAAGCAGCCCAGACCACACTGAGCATGTGCACAGTCTTAGTCTTGCAAAGATGTTTAACAAAGTTACAAGATGGTGACCCCCTGTAGCCAACTTTGAAAGCATAAATTATTTGTTTGATTAGGCTTGTGGTGCAGTAAGTTCATGTTTATATTTAATATTCAAAATACAGCCTTATTCTGTTTTAGACTTTACATGCCCTTTTAACATCCCTTTATCAGTTCGACAGAGTTTATAACAAGACAGAGAAAATGGAAAACATTAACCTTTGCAGTAAATCAAGTGTAGAAGTTATCCAGGGCTGTGTGGACTGGGATTCGGAGAGCTGAGAATTAGTCATGGCCACGTCAATAACACATGTTGCAGGATTATCCAGTACTGTTGTGTCTTTCAGTTCCCCCATCAGCAGATTTGTCTTTCCCCCACCTCACAGAACTACTGGGCTCAGCTTTTTATACTGGAAAAACAAATACAGCTTTATCATTTTAAAAATCAACCTGCAGAACCAAAGAGTATTTTACAGTTAAACAATCACTAATGGACACACAGGAAACACAATCCATTTTATTTTTGTACTGCTGACACTCACAGATTTGTATTAATCACAAAAATCTTCATTTTTACTGCCACTGTATGGAAATAGTACATAAAATAGCCTAATAGCTGGGCTGCCAAATGGAGGCTTTAGGCCAGATGTGGATAAGTGGGCCCCAAACAATGTTACAAGCCATCCAGCACTCAGAAAATCAGACAATTACCACCATGGAAACATTTACAACAGAATATCTTGCTGGTACTAAAACACTAATATTTTCGTGTACACCATATGGACTATGCTTAGTATTAGTACAGGGTGATACTAAGGATAGTATAGTTTCCTGGGATACATTCAAAACAGTAGAAATATATATATATATACAGCAATACTAAATACTAAATCTTTTAACAACACTACACTAGGAAAAGAAGAACTTGTATAGTTAATTGACTCCAACTTTACATTTTGAAATATCAAATAGCCAAAAGCAAAATATCTTCCATCAAAATTCAAACTCTCCAGCAACTGGGGAAGGAATGGAATTTTAAACACTTGGACAAGTAGCAAGAGAAGGTAATGTAAATAAAGACAAAAACAAAAGCAGCCAGAAGAATCAACCAACTTACTGTCTGGAGAGATCCCCCTCCTCCTATTTCCCCATCCCCTTTATCCCTCCTATATACTATCACCCCCCCCTCATTTACCTATTTTCTTTTAATCGCTGTGCATAGTGATCTTTGTTCTTTTCTATTTGTAATCCAAAAAATAATACAAATTCAACTGATAAAAAAGTATAGTTTCCTGGGATATCGCTGCATAGGTTACTGGTTGTTTTGATTTATGCCTCCTTGGACTGCCATGTTCCCTCTTGGCTTCTTTTAAAGGAGAACCAAACCCTTGCTTATAAAAACCCCTACCCTACATAGACCCCCCTCCCTGCTCCCCCCCAGCCTAGATGGTACCGTTGGTAAATGCCCCTAACTCTTTACTTACCCCTTGGTGCAGATTTAGGGCATCGGAGTTCACGGGCGCAATCTTCTTCTCTCCGGTAATCATCAGGAATAGAGCGGCGTAACGGCGCATACACAATTGGAGCAATCTTCTGTTTCGTGACAACTGTGCATGCGCCAAAAGGCACGGACATTGCTGAAGCGCTGGAAGAAGACCCGAAAAGAAGATGATGCCCGTGAACTCCAATGCCCTGAATCTGCGCCGAAGGGTAAGTAAAGAGTTAGGGGCATTTAGCAAAGGTACCACCTAGGCTGGGGGGGGGAGAAGGGAGGGGTCTGTGTAGGGTAGGGGGGTAGGGGTTTTTATTAGCAAAGGATTGGTTCGCCTTTAAAAGAAGCCAAGAGGGAACATGGCAGTCCAAGGAGTTATCTTAGCAAGTTATCTTAAAGGTGAACTACCCCTTTAAATGATAGGGATGCACCGAATCCATTTCAGGATTCGGCCTGGATTCTGCCTTTTTCAGCAGGCAGAACCGAATCTGAATCCTGATTTGTGACCATTTTGTCACAAAACAAGCAAGTAAAAAACGTTATCTCCTTCCCTCCCTAATTTGCATATGCAAATTCGGATTCGGTTCGGTATTCGGCCAAATCTTTCACGAAGGATTCAGGGGTTCCAAAATAGTGGATTCGATGCATCCCTAATAAGTGATGCCTGCAGTACATGCATGCTCTGAATAATCCCAAAAAGTGCATTAAAGCTTGAGGCAAAACAACATATTCCAGTTTGTTACCTTCTATATTCAGGCAATGGTCTTTTCTCCTGAATGGCTTGAATCAGTGATCTGTTTTTATGATGGGGTTGCAGCAAATAAGAGCACATATCGTCTAACAAAGTAAAAAATAGTTTGTCAGCAGAAAAAAAATCTAAATAAATGCAGAGTAGGGCTCATTTACTATCAGTGGGGAAATCTTTACTAGTGCAGCTGCCACTCAAGATATTTCATTTTATTATTTTACATACATCAGACAGATTAAAGCTAAAGTCCTATTATTCTACTAAAGCTGAATTACCTAGCAATCTAGCTGAGCTACAGCTCCCTGGATCCTGTGATAGCTTTTGGCTGTAGGTGAAAGTTACAAACTGCAGTTGGGTGACATCTGGAGGCTGCAGGCTGGCATTACTTATTTAAAGTATATTATTATCATCCATACTCTGTATACATACTGTCCCTGTCTTATACTGTAGTTTCAGCTGGTTTCAAGAAGGAGGGAGAAATCTATAGGGTGTAAATTCACCAATGTATATCTTCTGTGCGGTGCCTCCTGATTTCCTTACAGCCTTGTTCATGCCACCAATATGCAGTCAGATGAACAACCAAATCAGTGCAATCTAGTTAGCAATATGTGAGACCTAATCGTAAAATATGACAATTCAAATTTGCCCCAACTCTTCAGTATTTCAACTAACAAGGCTGCTCACTTAGAAAATGCAATTACCAGCACTGCAAGTATTACATGTTCTATGGGCAGATTTATCAAAGGTCGAATTTTGAATTTATGTAAATTGTTTTTTACTGTAATGAATTCAAACGTACTTACAACTCGATTGGTAGGTTATTTATGAAAAAATTCGAACCTCTGAAATTCAATCGAATGGGAACAATCCCAAAATTTGTCTCGTATTCGAAATGAAAATCGAATTTTCCTCAGAAAAAAATTGAATGTCAGGGAGACTATTAACATATTCAAATGAGTCAATAGACCTCTGCCATTGATTTGTTAATGAATTCGGCAGGTTTCAGGTGATGTGATAAATCTCACATTCAAATTTAAATTGGGGGATTAAAATTTGAATGTGTGAATTTTGACACCAAAATAAATTTGGATGTACTATTCGACCATTAATAAATCTGCCCCTAAATCTCTGCAAATTTAGGTCTGGGATGTCCAACTAAGAACCTTCAATACTACATGTTCTATGGGCAGATTTATCAAAGGTCGAATTTTGAATTTATGTAAATTGTTTTTTACTGTAATAAATTCGAACGTACTTACAACTCGATTGGGAGGTTATTTATGAAAAAATTCGAAACCTCTGAAATTCAATCGAATGGGAACGATGCCAAAATTTGTCTCATATTCGAATCTAATAAGAATGAAAATAGAATTTTCCTCTGAAAAAAAATTGAATGTCAGGGAGGCTATTAACATATTCAAATGAGTCAATAGACCTCTGCCATTGATTTGTTAATGAATTTGGCAGGTTTTAGGTGGCGAATATTCGAATTAGAATTGTTTCCATTGTTGAGGTGTGATAAATCACACATTCAAATTTAAATTGCGGGATTAAAATTTGAATGTGTAAATTTTGAGACCATTATAAATTTGGATGTACTATTCGACCCTTAATAAATCTGTCCCTAAATCTCTGCATGGGATGTCCAACCCAGAACCTTCAATACTAGGTTTTAGCTCTATTGGCTCTCAGTCCCCATGCCTTGGTTCTGATGATGCTTGTTCTATTGTTTGGAATAGGTTTATTTCTGCTTGATTTACTTCTTGTATATGCCCAAAGACTATTGTACAGTGCCGCAGAATATGCATAAACTTGATAAATAAGAATGCCAGGGAGCCAAAGGTTATGACTGCACACTGGGAATGATATCTTAAAACAGATTTAAAGTCTACATTTAATCCAGTTCTGTGTTATTTATACATTAAATAATCTCTGTGCCAACCTACTATGAGTTCTCGGGTATTTATACATGAAATAATCTCTGTGCCATCCTACTATGAGTTCATGGTTATTTATACATTAAATAATCTCTGTGCCAACCTACTATGAGTTCTCGGGTATTTATACATGAAATAATCTCTGTGCCATCCTACTATGAGTTCACGGTTATTTATACATGAAATAATCTCTGTGCCATCCTACTATGAGTTCTCGGGTATTTATACATGGAATTTCCTCTGTGCCATCTTGCTATGAATTCGGGTGGTATTTATACATCAAATAATCTCTGTGCCATCCTACTATGAGTTATGGGGTTATTTATTTATTTACAGAGGGGGTATTTGTAAAATGGGGAGTGGTTAGTGGGGGTCTTGCACAGTGGGCATGGTCTAAAATTTTGTCCTTGTCCCCAGGTTTCTGGTCACCTTAATATAGTCAGTATTCCTTTGTTCCCTTAGACACAGCTATTTATATTAATTTATATTATATTTATAAATTAATATCCATAACAGTGTGCATTTAAACAATCATACAAACTGACATGAAATGTGCCTATCTTTAACATAACAGGAGTCATAACAAGGTAGATGCACTTTTTTGTCCAGTTATTTAACACATGGCCACCTAAATGGATGAGGTTCTGGATTAAAGAATTCTTCTCCGTGTTATCTAAACAGGAAGAACAGACCACTAAAGGCTCCTTTTCCACCCTAGACAGGAAGAAGTTAAATGAAACTAATCAATTACATTCACAGTCTGGGTTTAATTATGCTAATGACTGGGCAAGGTTTTCTACATTTCATGCTTTCATCTGTTTTTGGTTTGTGCCTTATTTGCTGCCCATAAAGTGCACTGGAACATTATAACCTGTGGCCCTCCTGACTGATTCCCATTGGTTAAAGAAAGAGACTAGCAGATAGTATTTATGAACTTAAACATGGACAGCTTTTTTTTATCTATTGGATATAAGTAACTAGTATGTACTGAGACCCTGGGTCAGATTTCTAATAATCGCCTCTAAGTAGGTTTTAGGCATATTCTATTGGTGTCTTTTCATTTAAACTGGCTGTTGGAAACCATTTTTTACAAGTTTGGGATCCGTTACCTGGAAACCCGTTATTCAGAAAGCTCAGAATTACAGAAAGGCTGCCTCCCATAGACTTCATTTTATCCAAATAATCAGATTTTTTTTTTAATTTGTCTTTTAAAATGATTACCTTTTTCTCTGTAATAATAAAACAGTGCCTTGTACTTGATCCAAACTAAGATATAATTAATCCTTACTGGAAGCAGAATCAGCCTATTGGGTTTATTTAATGTTTACATAATTTTCTAGTAGACTTAAGGTATGAAGATCCAAATTACAGAAAGATCTGTTACCAGGAAAACCCCAGGTCCCTAGCATTCCGGAAAATAGGTCCCATATCTGTAGTAAGAATTCCTCCTGCACTCCAAAAAACATAGTAAGGTTAATTTGTCTCAGCTTAAACGGAGCCTACTGTGTGGGACCTTTGACTGTAAGCTCCACTGTAGCAGGGACTGATGTGAATGATGTATAATCTCTATAAAGCACTGCAGAATATGTCAGAACTATCTAAGGAAATGATAATAAGAACTCTAACCATTGGACCCTGGGAACAGTGCAGTATTCTAGGTATTTGCAGAGCTGGACACAAAATGCACAAACTTTATTTTTTAGTACCAATTGACAACAAAATCAGGCAGATATTAATATATATAAAAGATATGTGTTGCACTTCCCCAATGAAAAGTAGAGAAAAAATACACAGGTTTTTGAGTGTGGGAACATGTGCAATAAATCAATGTTCATGTGCTCTCCTCACATTTGTACATAAACTATGTGTCATATGTGTCCTATTGTTGAAGTCGATGGGGAGTGCCAAATGTTAGGGCACCCCCAAGTAGTGATGTCATTTTTGTCACATGATTCACTAAAATTTGTGTATTATAATAAATAAAGTACCCCTTGTTGGAAAATATGAGGATATTAGAAGTAACCTCAGAGTTCCATGACCTGTATAAAAACACTCGGTCTTGTGCTTTTATATGGACATGGAACTCCTCGGTGACTTATAATATCCTTATATTTAACAACAGGGTGTACTTTATTCACTATATCTGGTACCCCGGGCCGCTGGACCAGAAAACTGCACCGGCCCAGGTTACCTGTGGGCTAGCAAGTCCATCATACTTTGACACTAATATTTGCCAGCCCCCCTATCAATTGGACCTTTCTCTTTCCTTTAAAGGATTATCACATGACTAAGAGCAATTTTAGAGCTAGGGCAGATGGGCAGATATTACCCATATATTGTGGTAATCGTAACAAGCCTTCAGGTGCGATTAGGGATCAGGCGGTTACTACTTGAAAAAGTGCCAATTACATGACCCTCAATTGCACCGACAGAACAAAACATGACATTTCACCTGAATAGAAAGTTAAGTATTAAAAATGAGCAATTACACAAGAAAAGGTATTTTGGCTGCCGGGGTCATTGACCCCTATCTAAAAGACAGAAAGAGGCAGAACATGATTCAAATCTATTAAAAATAAGAAGACCAGCTGAAAAGCTCCTAAGAAAGGACATACTATAACATACCAATCCAAAGGATTTCTTTTCCATTACATCTCTTGTGCAACTTCAAAAAACTGGGCAAGCATGGCCTTTTAAGGCCCCTCATCCACAAATCTGTGTGATGCAACATTATGGGGGTTATTTATCAAAATCTGATTTTTTAAGTAAAAAAAGTCTGACCAAACTAGAATCCAGGTTTTGACCTTATATATCATTGAAAAAACTCGATAAAATAAAATCTGATTTTTTAAGTAAAAAAAGTCTGACCAAACTAGAATCCAGGTTTTGACCTTATATATCATTGAAAAAACTCGATTAAATCAGTTCAGGAAAAAAACTCAAAAAATTCTGGTTTTCGCGAATCCCCCCTCCCCCAAATTTTTAAGGTTTTATGCCCGAAACACTCAGATTTTTCGTGAAATCCCTGGAAAACCCCATTTTTTCCCAGATTTTTCGTGAAACTCAGCGCAGACCCTGATTTCTTTAAATTTGAAATGGGACCTTTGCCATTGACTTCTACGGGACCCCGACAGCTTGGAGATGGAGTATTTTCGGATTCAGACTATTAGCAGCCTAGGGGTACAATAAATTACAAAAAATTCTAGGTTTTTTTACACTCATGAACTCGAAATTGAAGTTTTTTCTCCGAAAAAGAAAACTTGAATGTCAGGAAGACTGCAAACAACTCTGAATTTGAATTTTCAATTCGACCCTTGATAAAACTGCCCCTTGGTGTCTCTGGCAAGAAGATGTGCAGTATGGCAAACCAAAAAAATCAAACATGAGTGCTAATGAAATAAAAAATATGACTCCAAATGCTAACCCGCAGGAAATTTTTGAGACAATTTAAAATACCTCTTATTTGAAAGGGTTAATGTGCCCAGCATTCCCTGGCGTCTAAGGGGCACTTACCAGACTGGAGCTCGGTTGGCTAACAGACAACATAACATGGCACCTACTTATGGACTGATCATCTGGAATCAAAACAGCACAGTTCTTGCCCCCCACAACATAATCGGTGCCAGTGAGAAAATAATAGGTGCCTCCTGCAGAGAAAGAGAAGAGGGATAGCTGTCACTAATGGAAATAAGAGAGCTAGATACTACCAATAGGGATGGGCGAATTTTTTCGCCTTGTTTTGCCGAAAAAATGACGCCCATAGACTTGTATGGTGTTGTGCGTCAAAATAAAAAGACACAAAATTCTTTTGACGCCCATAGACTTTAATGGGCGAATTTTTGGCGAAACGAAACAGGTCAAATTCGCCCATCCCTAAATACCAACACTAAACCAAAGGCTTGCGGCTACTGCAGAAATATCAGAGTCTGTGTCCAGCTCAGCAGTACATGCTGCTTTATACTGCACCAATAACATTAGAATAAGGTTTGTTTATACTAATAGTCCTAATGCAGAGGGCTGCAGTACTGATCACTAGGAGCCCCCTGATATCCCCCATCACATTTCTCTGGTTTATATCATCCCCCCACACCCACATCAAGCAACAGAGTATTGTCTTAGGCTCAAGGGGCACTGCCTATGACTTGCATTCCTTCTGGATTAATATTTGGCAGCGAATAAGTCTCGTTGGAACTTCCTCGCATTCCTGTAGCAACCCATTGTACCATTCTCATGCAACATTCTTCTCTCCATTTGTATTATTACCCCCGTTGACTACAGATGCCCCCAATTTATAGCACTGATAACTGAGCCAAGTCCTAGGCTGTTTCCTTCAGAACTGAATTAAATGGGAAGAAGGCTGCTTTCCAAAAGAAGTGGTACAGCAACACCTTTAAACTCTTTTTCAGTTCAGTTGGTTTCCGATAGTTCACCAGAAATAAAGAATTTTTCCAATTACTTTCCATTTTCTATTTGTGACCATTTTTACAATATTGACGTGTAAAGTTTCATTTTTCAACTGCTAAACCAACTCTAAGAGGAGAGGAGGGGGGGGGTCGCCGACTATTTAACTGTTCTAAATTGATACATTTAGTTGATACATTTCTTATCTTTGTCCTGCTGAGCAGAATGCCTGAGTTTCATTAAAGGCAACTGTTAGAATTGAAACAATAGTTGCTATATTGCTGAGAAATGTACGAACTAAAGTAGCCACTAAATGTAGCAAATTGTAACAGTTCAGAATTGGCTCCTGGATCACTGAGCTGCCAGACTGAAACACTAATGGGCAGAAGTGAAAATTCAAATTCAAATTTTCAAGTTTTTTATGGTAAAAACTGTCAAATTAGACTAGGAAATTGTTAAAATTCGATTCCAGCTTTTAAAAAATTCAAATTAGATTTTCGAGATTTATCATACACTAGTCCTTTAAGAACTCAAATTCGACTATTTGCAACCTAAAACCTGCCAAAATGCTGTTTTAGCCTATGGAAGATGTCCTGGAATCAATTTGTAGTTGTTTGCGGCCTTCCTGACATTCTAATTTTTTGGAAAAAATTTTAAAAATTTGATTCAAGTTTTCGGGTCGATCCTATTCACCCGACATAGAAAAATAAGATTTTTTTTTAAAATTTGATTGGTCAAATATCGAGTTCTTGGGAGTTTTAAAAAATTCCCATGAACTCGAAATTAGACCCTTGATAAATCCGCCCCTAAGAGACAAGAACATTAATCTTTCAATTTACATTTTGGGAAAACAGTAAAAAAATAAAAGATGGAAAGCAATTGAAAACAGCCTTTGTTTATGATGAACAATCTGAAAACAACTGAACTGAAAAAAAGAGTTTGGAAGGTGAACAACCAGTTTAAACATAACAAGGGGAACTAAACCCTTGCAGGTGTCAGCACTGTAATAGCAGATTAGGCTAAGAATGAATACTAAGGAGCCTTAGAACTACTATTGTCTATACTGGATTCACACGGCCACCTGACACCTTTAAATTCAGACATATCCTGCATGGATAATTATTTCATTATGCTGCTTCATCTTAAATAACTGCTAATTATGATTCAGCATGGGCAATGTGATAATAATCTTATTCTTTATTTATATAGTTTATTTCCACAGAGTTTTACAGAGATTATACACTATTCCCATTAGTCCCTGCCCCAGTGGAATTTACAGTCTAACGTCCCTATCTCATTCACACACACTTGAGGTCGGGATAATATGACTACAGGGGTGAAGTGATTCCACTGGGCCGCAGGTTTAAAGGGGCGCTTCACCTTTAAGTTAAGTTTTTGTATGTTATAAAACGGCTAATTTTAAGCAACGTTTCGATTAGCCTACAGTTTTTCCTTTTTGAATGACTTGCCTTCTTCGGATTCGTTTCATCTTTGAAATGGGGGTCACTGACCCCATTTAAAAACCAATGCTCTGTGGCCATACACTGAGAGATTCGCTCGTTAGGCGATGTCGCCAAATGAGCGGATCTCTCCTAGATATGGCCACCTTGAGGTGGGCGATATCAGGCTGATCCAATCGATCCCAATGATCGGATCATAACGAAGGGTAACGGCGGTCAGATAGTGGGACCGCGTCAACGAACAGACGCGGCCGCGGTCTGACGGGATCTTTAGTCCTGTCCGATCGACATCTGCCTGACTTTCGATCAGATAACGATCGGGGAAGCCCATCGGAGGGCCCCATTTCTCATTCTGTCGGCAGCATTTATCGGCCCGTGTATGGCCACCTTTAGGCTACAGATGTATTGTTATTACTGCTTTGCATGGCTCATCTTTCTATTCAGACCCTCTCCTATTCATATTCCAGTCTCTTATTCAAATCAATATATGGTTGCTAGGAAATTTGGACCCTATGAACCAGATTGCTGAAACTGCAAACTAAAGAGCTGCTGAATAAAAAGATAAATAATTAAAAAAACACAAATAATAAAAAAAAACAATTGCAAATTGTCTCAGAAAATCACTCTCTACGTCATACTAAAAGTTAATTTAAAGGTGAATAACCCCTTTACCATCTGTAATAGATAGTGATGATAACTGCTGGTAGGGCAGAGGGTTCAGCTGCTCCAAGGGTGGGATAAGGGACTCATCAGAAAGGATAGTGGGTGCCCTGGTGCAAATCCTGCACAACTGTAGTTACCATGCTGATGTATGTACAAACAATAACACATGCTATACAATATAATAAGCCCTTTTCTCTTTTAATGGGAATGTGCCCTACCACGGCGCCCCCTGTAATGCTAGAGTCCAGGACAAAAACAGAATACTGTAACTTGCCTCTCATATAAAGCAGAGATTTCATTTTCAGCCCCTCGTCCACATTCCTTTAGGGCCCATAACAAAGCTGCAGATATAGTCCAAGGGTAATAGTGTTGTAGCAAGAGCTCAGCCATATTCCTAAGGTTCTATACCCTCAGGGGGTTATTTACTAAACTCCGGATGCAGAAAATCTGAGAAATCTGTGGGGTTTTTTGTAATAAAAAAAAAAAAAGGAATTTAAAAAAACATGAATTTTTCGGAATTTATTATACCCTGAGGATGGAAAAAGTCAGAATCTGAAAATCCAGCATCTCACACCTACTTATTATTACATATTTAAGCCAATGGGAGAGGTCCCTATCCTATTTAGAATTTTCTGTGGTCTGCACTGAAATTAGCCCAAAAAACTGACTATTTCGGGCAAAAATCAGAAAAATTCTGTCTTTTCAGGAAAAAGCCAGAAAAAAAATCTGCTCTTGGTTTCATGCAATAACCCGAAGTTTTTGGGGTTTTTGGGCAAAAATCAGAAATAAACTGAGTTTTCGAGTGGAAAATCTGAAAAATTAGTAAAGTTCGTATTTTTCACTGTTTTTTTGGATTTTTTTTTGGGATAATGTATTAATAAATAATCAGAGTTTTTTTTTTCAGAAAATATTGAGATAAATTCGGACTTTGATAAATGGGCCTCTCCATGTACACACAGCCTGGGCCTGCTCACAAAACTGATATAAAGTTTGAATTCCTTTGGATGTGCATGTAGCATTTTTATTATAGGGGTTGTTCACCTTTGTATTAATGTTTAGTAGGATGTAGAGAGTGATATTCTGAGACCATTTGCTATTGGTTTTCATTTTTTTTTATTATTTGTGATTTTTGAGTTATTTAGCTTTTTATTCAGCAGTTTGTATTTCAGCCATCTGGTTGCTGGGGTCCAAATTACCCTAGCAACCATGCATTGATTGGAATAGGAGACTGGAATATGAAAAGGAGAGGGACTGAATAGAAAGACGAGTAATAAAAAGTAACAATAACAATACATTTGTAGCCTTTCAAAGCATTTGTTTTGACAGCTGGAAAGCATCAGAAGAAGAAGGCAAATAATTTTGCCTTGAGGGGGGGCACATGGGTCATATCTGTTGCTTTTGAATCTGAGCTGAATGCTGAGGATCAATTGCAAACTCACTGAACAGTTATTTCCCATGTGGTCCCCCTTCAAGTCACTGACTAACTCAGAGTTATAGAGCTGAAAAGCAGGAAGTTGTGTTCTGGCTATTATGTTACACATCCAGTCACTCCAGCCTTTATACATTACATATTTGCCTAACTAACTATATTAGAAACATGTTTTATTTTTCACAGTCTATCTGTTTAGCCAGTTTTTATTTTCACACTGAACTGTTCCTTTAAAGCTGTACCGCCCCTTTAAACATAGGGGAGGGCAACGGACGAGACACAGAACAGTCCAGTTCAGGACGGACCCAGGCGCAACACTAATGCAGAGATTCTGTCCGTGTGAAAGCAGCGCCACTTAGTGGCCAATCCTGGGAGAATTCACTACCGAAAGTGCCAAGACCCCTATATTCCTATTCTTCTCACTGTGGGGCGGGAGTTTTATATAACATCATTTTAACAGTATACAGTGAATAATACCTTAGAATTATACTTTGCAAATACGATTTTTCTTCAGCACACCACTTACTTTTTCCAGGGTGCATCCACTCCCAAGCTGCCTCCAAGTCAGCCAAATTCCTTATCTTGAATAACAGGATATGAAGCACACCATCCTCAGGCTTTGCCTTTAAAACACTTTATTTCAGCGGAATTCACACACCAATAAAATGTTTTAAAGGCAAAGCCTGAGGATGGTGTGCTTCATATCCTGTTATTCAAGATTAGAATTATACTGTACAGCGGCATATATAAAAGGTAATATTATTATATTATGTTTGATGAATATGAGAGTAAGTATATAAGACACTTTATGAATGAGGGAAGTTAGGAATAATGGCACCGATCCCCCCCGGGACTACATTGGTTCCACCCGTCGTGGAGATAAATAAATAAAGTTTCGGCATTTGAAGCGACGTGTTCCAACATGGCGGAAGTTTGAATGTGTGCGTTCCAGTTGGTGCTGCACTTGTCTATACTCAGTTGTGAGCTGCTGTGCGGTGCTTAGGTCAGGCCTAAGGTGGTTCAGGCTCCCCTGAGTCCCTGGCAATGGGATATTCTTTTAGGACTATAATTCCCGGCATGACCCAGACATGCAAAGTTTGTCTACAAAGAGTAGCAGACTGGAGGTCTCATGGGAAATGTAAGGTCTAGGGCCAGGCTAAATAAAGTTACCTGCCTCACTTACACCGTCATATTCCCTTTAACAGTCAATGTGTATTACCCAGTTAGGGGGACAGGCTTGTTGCAACTCTCATCTTGGAGGACAGGAGCTCATAGAGTTTCCAGGTTTGGTTTTTACTTTGGGACTAGGGTTGCCACCCAGCCGGTATTTTACCAGGCTTAGCCTTTAAAACACCTGCCAAGGCCAGTATTACACATTTACGGGCAATGTAGTTGCTGGTAAATTTGTAATACTCTCAACCCGCAGTCCCGTGTTTGTACTGGAAAGTCACGATTTTCTTTGCGCTGAACAGCTAAAAAAGATACAAAGTTTCTAACTTAATTGGCTTTTGGCAGAGAGCCCAGAACAGCCACGAGGTACAGATAAGATACTTTTATAACAATTTTGAGATAAGTAAATAAGTAATTGTAACAATTTACATAACAGGTCCCTTGGGAGAAGTTTGACTCACAGCTTAAAGGGCAATTTACCTTCATTAGCAAAACTGTAATAACTGAAAAAAAAACACAGAAATACGTTCAAACTTTCATAACCTGCCAAGTGTTGTAAGATTAACATGTTAATTAGGGGGTGTGGGCAAAAAAATGGGCTTGGTCAAAAAATGTTGCACGCAGCAAATTTTTTGTCCCTCTTTTTATTTCCGAAATATTGGGAGGTATGATTTATTGCAGCATACGAGGAACACTGGGGGCCCCATGTCTTAAAGAAGAAGGAAAGTTGTATCCTGCTAAGGGGCCCATTCATTACGTTCGAGTGAAGGAATAGAAGAAAAAATGCTTCGAATTTCGAAGTGTTTTTTTGGCTACTTCGTCCATCGAATGGGCTACTTCGACCTTCGACTACGACTTCGAATCGAATGATTCAAACTTAAAATTGTTCGACTATTCGACCATTCGA
Source organism: Xenopus laevis (assembly GCF_017654675.1). Lineage (NCBI taxonomy): Eukaryota > Metazoa > Chordata > Amphibia > Anura > Pipidae > Xenopus > Xenopus laevis. The sequence goes on from NC_054382.1 coordinate 112,018,847, forward strand.
TAGTTGAAGTACTGTCTCTTTAAGAAAAAACTTCGACCCCCTAGTTGGCCACCTAAAAGCTACCGAGCTCAATGTTAGCCTATGGGGAAGGTCCCCACAGGCTTGGCTAAGTTTTTTTGGTCGAAGGATAATCCTTCGATCGTTGGATTAAAATCCTTCAAATCGTTTGATTCAAAGGATTTAATCGTTAGATCGAACGGTTATTCCAGGCAGAGGTTTCTTATCATGATATGGTTGTTAAATAAATCTTTATACATGGAAATAGAAGGGGGTAATAGCATAAAGTATCTAAACTGATCATTGGAAAAGGCAATTTAATATTAATTATGAAGGTGTAACCTGAGCAGCCCATGCTTTTCAGCCTGGCGAGGGACATGCAGAATGACAAAAGCTTCTAGTACTGAAACAGAAGTCGTCTTTAGCTGCTTCCCTTCTCATTGATCGATAGAATTGAAGTTTCCAGAGAACTCTCCTGCTTCATTAAATGATTGCAGATTGCTTATCATTCACTCAGCCGAACATCAGGTTACACCCAAAAAAAAATGCTTATATCATGAAATCTAAACACAAATTAATGTACATTGCAAAAGTGCTCAGATTAGCACCTTGAGCAACATAACATAGTTAAAAATAAAGATATCCATTTATGTGTATGATATTAATTTCTGCATTATATTTAGGTATGCATCGAATTCAGGATTCGGTTCAGGATTGGCCAGGATTCTTCTGCCTAGCCGAAACTAATTCGAATCCTAATTTGCATATGCAAATTAAGGGCGGGGAGGGAAATCACATAACTTTTTGTCACAAAACAAGGAAGTATAAAATGTTTTCCCCTTCCGGGGTTTGCGTTTGCAAATTAGGGTTCGGTTCGGTATTCGGCCGAATCTTTCAAGAAGGATTCGGGGGTTCAGCCGAATCAAAAAACTGGATTCGGTGCATCCCTAATTATATTATCTCAATTCAGTCTATAGGGCAGTGATGGGCACACTTCTGGATTTCAGGGGATTCATGTGTGTCCTTTGACTACTCATCAGGGCCTCTTATTAGATTTCATGTTGATGATAGAGCAATACCCTGTACAGTAATAAAGAAAACCCACATTTTATCTTTTGCAACTAGCACAAGCTTATTTTCTCTGTATCTGGAAGGTACATTTATTTATGTATTTTTTAAGGTAGTGCAGAAGAGGTTCCAAAACTAATCCACATTTATTAAAAAGAAGAGCAATATTCTGTCATTGAAAGTTGAAACGTCTCTGCTTTCTCCTCAGCTTTTAATAAATAGGTATTATTTCTGGTTACCTATACCATCATTTCTATGTATACCCTCTGGGGAATATGCACATTATTCTATATAGTACCGGCATATTCTGCAGTACATATGTCATAGAATTAACTGAAGAGTCTGCAGCCACAGCTACAACTTTTTTTGGCTCTAAAATGAATAGAAACGTGAGTTTACAATATGTATCATATTAGATTGTAAGCTCTTTGAAACAGAAATGTATGTTTATGTGTCTTAACACTTGGCCCTAAGTTTTGAATGTAATTATCTTTTTTTTTGTTTTAAAATACAAAAAGGGAAAAATTGTGAGAGCACTCCATGGCTAAATAAAAATGTACTAAAATACATTGGAAGTGCTACTGATCTGGCAAAATTAACTACAGACATAGAAAAAAAGAAGAAAAATTGATCAATGCACATTCCCTGGTCCCCTGTCATATCAGTAATCTATGCAGATGCATGTATTTACAAAGACAGGGGGTTTTTTAGTTACAAAATTATGATCATAAAATTGATAAGCCACCATACCACGTCAAGGTAAAACCCATATGGCGGTCCCTAACTATTTACCTCTGGTCATAATTTCAAATGCTAAAGCCTCCCGGCATAAGAGCATTACCTGAAAAATAAGGTATTGTTTTAATGCTCAGCAGATCACATAAAAGCAGAACTTTATACATAATTAAGACAGGTTCGCCTCCCATAGACTCCATTTTATCCAAATAATCCACATTTTAAAAAAACGATTTCCCTTTTTTCTGTTATAAAAAACCAGTAGCTTGTACCTGATCCAAACTAAGATATAATTATTCCTTTTTGGAAGGAAGCCTATTGGGTTTAATCTAATTTTTACATGATTTTCTAGTAGACAAGGTATGAAGATCCAAATTACAGAAAGATCCATATCCAGGAAAACCCCAGATCCTGAGCATTCTGCATAACGGATATCATACCTGTATATATACCTGGCAGATCCAAATTACAGAAAGATCCATTATCCAGGAAAACCCCAGGTCCTGAGCATTCTGCATAACGGATCCCATACCTGTATATTTATTAAACCTGTACATGTTATAATCTTGCTGAACGCTGTAATAGCTAATTCCACTAGGGGGCAGTGATGTGTTTCAGCATAATACAATGCAACATGAGATATACCCACCAGCAAAGATGAATACTTTTTATTTTTAAAAAGAAACTCTGCTTTCTGTGATTAGGGTTTAGCATACATTTCCCAGAAGCTCTGTTCATACTGCCTTCTCTGAACCAATCACAGCCAGAGATCAGCTGCTGGAACTGTCTCACTGCTTGGGTGATCAGAGAATATATCCAATGAGTTCCGAGTCCATTGGTAGAGTGGATTGTCAGGTTGCAGAATTAATACCACACAACTTCAAGGGGTTGATCACCTTAAAATTCACTTTTAGTATGATGTAGAAAGTTATATTCAGAGACAATTCCAATTGGTTTTCATTTTTTTATTATTTGTGGTTTTTATTCAGCAGCTCTCCAGTTTGCAGTTTCAGCAGTCTGGGTCCAAATTACCCTAGCAACCATGCATTGATCTGAATAAGAGACTGGAATATGAATAGGAGAGGCCTAAATAGAAGGATGAGTAATAAAAAGTAGCAAAAAATGTGTAGCCTTACAGAACATTTGATTTTAGATGGGGTCAGTGACCCCCTTTTAAAAACTGGAAAGATTCACAAGAAGAAGGCAAATAATTCAAAAACTATAAAAAAAAGAAAAAAATGAAGACCTTTGGAAAAGTAACTTAGATTAAGCCATCCTGTAACATAATAAAAGTTAACTTTTTTCTTGTCAAACATGGAAAGGTGTCTGTGGGGTACACTCATAAAAGTCACTTTTTACATTGCCATGTGTAGAAAACTGTCATAAATAGTAAACCTTCTTTAATATAGTGCTAGTTTTATCCAAGTTTTTGGACTTGTAGTTGTCATCATAGAAAAGCAGGACTGTATGCAAATGTTAAACAAAGGGGTGCAGATGGGGATTACCATAGGGGTTATCCAGGCAGTTGCCCAGGGGCCCATAACTCCTAGAGGGACCTGCACACAATTTCACCATTTTTAGTTTGATTTTTGTACCGGACACATCAGTACATGAGCTTGACTATAACTAATATTAGTTGCTTTGTCCAGGGGATAGAGCATTGTCTTTTCCCTCAGACCCCACATTATTGATTAAGGTTTGGGCAGGGAGCCCTTGTTGTCAGCACATCCCCAGCAAAAGGCTCACTTAATCCACCCCTGAGATCCTCCTTATCTTCTCCCACAGCTCCTCTGTTGTTCCCAGGTATTATGGGTATTAGCAGAGCCAAATGAAACGCTAATGGTCACACACAGGCAAACGCAGGAAAAAACATTTCTACCACAATTGCTTCTAGCCAGTGCAGAATCTCTAAATCTATAACTGCAGACATTACTTGGCACCATCCCAGTGATCTGTTGAATCATGTCATGATAGCTGAACCAACACTGGGGCATCCAAACATGGATAAGGGATGCACTTGGGACATTTTTTAATTATTTGATGAAACAAAGTCAATGGGAGATGTCCTTCCCATAATTCAGAGTTTTTCTAATTAAAGGGCATGTAAAGGCAAAAAAAATAAAATCCCATTTTTACTATCTTTTTTTTTTAACATCATAACCTTTATTGAAAGATGATAGGCATGACATGTAGCAAAGAATGCAACAGAAAAGGCGTAATGGACAATGCAGTAGATGACACAACATATGACAGTCACATACCAGTCAAATAAAGTTATACAATATGATAATCAAAAGAAAAGAAAACAGTGAAAGAAAAGAAACAAAACAAAAGAAAAAAAAAAAAAAACAAAAAAAAACAAAAACAAAAACAGAGAAAGTGCATATATTCAACATTGTCTAGAAAACAACAATATGATAATCTGCCATCAACACTATATATAGAGAAGAGTCCCGAATGCAGTAAGCAAAGCTGTCTAAATGCAAGCATACATCGTTTACTCAATAGAGCAATCCAATCGCCGTGCCTAAGAGGCCGGCCACGATCCCCAAACCTTGTCAAATTTGGTAGAAGATCCCCGTTTAGTGTATAGGTAAGACATACAATTAATAAAGCTAAGCATTTGTACCATCCACATCTGATGGGTCGGGGGAGCAACACTCTTCCACTGTTGAGTTAGGCATTTGCGTGCATGGAATAGGCTCTGACGTACAAGAACTAACTGATCCCTATTGAATTGGGAGTCGTCACAGGCACCCAATATGGCTAGTTCAGGGGAGGGGACTAGAGGGGTACCCAGCACATTCGTTAGCGTAGCAAACACCTCCTCCCAGTACTTCTGTAGTTTCCTACAGTCCCAAAACATATGTTTGAGCGTTCCCATCTCTGAGGTACATCTAGTACAGGTGGGGGGGTTCTGGGAGTGCATTCTGTGCAATCTCACCGGGGTGAAATAGGCTCTATGCAGAATATACCTCTGTATCATTTTGTGGTTAGCGTTGGGGGACACAAATCCAGGTGCCTCCAGGGCATCTAGCCATTCCTCATCAGTGAGTGAAGGGATGTCTAGTTGCCAAGCCCTGAATAAGCTAGCATTGGTTTTATCAAATTTACTAGACCGTAAAACTTTATATAAACTGGAAATAAGATGTTGGTTATCTTGCAGTTCCAGTATCCTGCAAAAAGGGGGTTTCCCAATTTTAAACGGGTCTTTAGAATAAGCATGTTGAACCTGCCTATAGTGCAACCAGTGGGAAGCAGGTATATCAAAGTCCCTTTGGAGATGTTCAAACGGAACAATAGCATTATTATGAAATAGATGGTGCAACAACTTTATGCCTTTCCTCTCCCATGCCCGCCCCACCGGTATCGATACAAATTCCCGAAGTTGAGGGTTATGCCAAATAGGAGTATCTGGATGTCTTAACTGATGAGTGCAGACAGCTCGTGCTCGTTCCCACACTTTACGGGCTAACTGCATAAGGGGGCTGCAAACGGATTTTCTCCTATCCAGGGAGGGTCTCAAAAGCACTTGTAGCATCGGATGCTCTAGATTGTGGGCAGCCAACAACAATAGGGAGGAGGGGCACTGCACATCCAAATGAGCCCAAGGTTTAACATGGGCCAATTGGGCAGCTAAATAATACAACTCAAAGTCCGGCAAAGCCGCTCCTCCACTATCGGTCGCCTTTTTAAGAGAGTCAAGTTTGAGCCGAGATCTACCAGATCCCCATATGAAAGGGCCCATCAGCTTGTCCAGTTTTCGAAAGAAGGCCTTGGTGAGCACTATCGGTGCCTGCGTGAGTACATACAAAATTTTAGGGAGGACTGTCATTTTGATTAAACTAATGCGTCCCTGTGGACTAAGAGGCAGCCCGGACCATTGCCTAAACCTAGCCTCCACCATGGCTAACAGAGGAAGTGCATTCAAAGACCCGAAGTCAGATATCTGCCTAGATACTTTAATTCCCAAGTATTTAAACTCTGGGGCTATCTCCAGTGAGTGTCGGTTGGGGACCGCGGCCACCTCCTGACCGTCTATCAGGCAAAGGGTCGATTTAGACATATTCACTTGCAAACCGGAGTGGTCTCCAAATTCTTGAAGAGTAAATACCAGTTTATCCAACGAAGTTGTACAATCTGACAAGTATACTAAGGAGTCATCAGCGTATAGCTGAATTTTCTCCTGAAGCATTCCTACGCGCCACCCAATTATGTCAGGGTCTGCTCTAATAATAGCCGCCAGTGGTTCAATAGCAATTGCAAATAAGAATGGGGATAGGGGGCACCCCTGTCTCGTCCCTCGCGACAGCGTAAAAACGGGCGAAGCTATACCATTGACCACTACGGAGGCTACCGGGTTGGAATAAAGTAACTGAGTGAAGGCTAAGAAGTTCGGGCCAAATCCCATCTTGCCCATCACCTGCCAAAGAAAGGACCATTCTACTGTGTCAAAGGCCTTGGCAATGTCCAGCATCGCCAAGGCCCTGTCCCCCTTATTATCATGATCAATGGTCAAGTTGGTATACAGCCGTCTAAGATTTATGGCAGTGCTCTTATGGGGCATAAAACCGGTTTGGTCAGGTGCAATGAGAGATTCTATTACTAGCCATTTTTACTATCTTTAATGAAAAAGAAACCTATCTCCAATATACTTTAATAAAAAAATGTGTACCGTTTTTATAAGAAACCTGACTATATGCAGTGAAATTCTCCCTTCATTTACTGCTGTGGATAGGAATTGTCCGATGGTCCCTAACTGCTGAGCAGGGAAACAATCATACTTATGAACAGCAGAGGGAGCCCCCGCCTTACTTCCCAGCCATGCAGATCCCTAAGCAGCCCAGACCACAATGAGCATGTGCAAAGTCTTAGTCTTGCAAATATGTTTAACAAAGTTACAAGATGGTGACCCCCTGTAGCCAACTTTGAAAGCATAAATTATTTGTTTTGATTAGGCTTGTGGTGCAGTAAGTTCATGTTTATATTAAGTATACAAAATACAGCATTTCTAGCCTTATTCTATTTTAGACTTTACATGCCCTTTAAGGGTATTTGGATTCTATGTACTACAAATATATATCCAAGATATATGTCCCAAAGCTCATTTTGTAGTTAAACTGCCTCTTTGGATTCTATACCTGTATAGAATTGCTCTGCAATGGAAAAATATTGTTCTCTCAGATTTGTGTGTAGAATATTGATAGCACTTTTTTGGGGTGGGGGGCAATTCCTTATGTTTATGGATGCTTGTACCAGGATTTGTTTTATGCACATTTTAACACTTTGCTGTTCTTTCAAACAGGCCAATTCTAAGCAGTTTTTCAACTGGTCTTCAATCATTAATTGTTTTTTTTTTTTTATAGTTTTTGAATTATTGCCTTCTTCTGACTCTTTTTAGCTTTTAAATGAGGGTGATTGACTCCATCTAAAAAAACAAATGCTCTGCAAGGCTACAAATATATAGTTATTGCTCCTTGTTGCTACTCTTCTTTCTATTCAGCCCCTCTCTGTATTCCAGTCTTTTATTCAAATCAATGCATGGTTACTAGGGTAATTTGGACTCTAGCAACCAGACTGCTAAACAATGGAAGAGCTGCTGAATAAAGAGAGCTGGTGCCAGTAACACCAAAAAATTAAAGTGTTTTAAAGTAAATACCATATAAAATACTGTTAGTGTGCACTGGTAAAAGCTGTGTGTTTGCTTCAGAAACTCTACTCTAGTTTATATAAATAAGTTGCTGTGTAGCCATGGGGGCAGCCATTTAAAGGACATCTAAAGTCTAAAATAGAATAAGGCTAGAAATGCTGTATTTTGTATACTAAATAGAAACATGAACTTACTGCACCACAAGCCTAATCAAACAAATAATTTATGCTTTCAAAGTTGGCTACAGGGGGTCACCATCTTGTACCTTTGTTAAACATCTTTGCAAGACTAAGACTGTGCACATGCTCAGTGTGGTCTGGGCTGCTTAGGGATCATCATAAACAAAGCTGCTTGAGTTCTGCATGGCTGGGAAGTAAGGCGGGGGCTCCCCCTGCTGTTCATAAGTATGATTGTTTCCCTGCTCAGCAGTTAGGGACCATCTGACAATTCCTATCCACAGCAGTAAATGAAGGGAGAATTTCACTGCATACAGTCAGGTTTCTTATAAAAATAGTACACATTTTTTGATTAAAGGAGATAGATTTCTTTTTTATCAAAGAAAGTAAAAATGGGATTTTATTTTTTTGCCTTTACATGCCCTTTAAGCTAGAACAAAGAAGAAAAGGAACAGGTTGTATACCACATACAGTAACAGATAAGTCATGTCCAATACAATGGTGTTTAATCTGTTTATCTGTTCTGCTGTGTATCCTGTGCCTTTTCTTATTTTTCTCAGCTTGAATGGCTGCCCCCATGGCTACACAACAACTTGTTTAGGGATGCACCGAATCCACTATTTGGGATTCGGCCGAATCATTGAAACCTTGGTGAAAGATATGGCTGAATACCGAACCGAATCCAAATCCTAATTTGCATATGCCAATTATGGGCAGGAAAGGAAAAAGTGATTTCCCTACCCGACCCTAATTTACACATGCAAATTAGGATTCAGATTTTGTTCGGCAAGGCACAAGGATTCGGGCGAATCTTGGCTGGATCCCGAACTGAATCCTGGATTTGGCGCATCCCTAGTTTATATAAACTATTGTAGTTTATATAAACACACCAGTTTCAACAGTGCAGAGTACAGTACATTATATTTTTATTATTTTGATACGCTTTCAGTTTTTGGTGTTACCGTTCCTTTAAAAACAGATGACTCAGCGGCACCATAAACTGAGGAGTCGAAAGATATATGTACCGACTCCACAGCCCTGCAAATTTCCAATTTCCTGGCTCTTCAAGAACATACAGTAGTTGTATTTTTAGGATTACTTTTTTATTTTATCTTGAACTATATGGAGCGTCCTGGCATGTCTCATGTTTGTTGTAATAAGACAACGCTCCCTTCTCGGCTGCAGGCAAGTAATGATTCTCAGAGATGCGTCACTTTAGAATGGCACTATGTGCCACAATCTATATTACTTTCTCCAAAACAATCTCGTTATGGCTTTTCTTTTTCTTTTTTACAGTCCTGGATTCTTAGAAATCCCATCATCTCATCAATCAAGGGGTAATTGGTCACGGGGCAAATATATACTGAGTGATTAAGCTGCACTACTGTTCTAAGGATTATTTTTTCCTTTCTATGAAATTTCAGCTGCTGGTGGAGTAGAGTTACAGATCCTGCTTACTCACACAGCCCCCCTAATTACAAATTCAACTTCCTTTGGATGTTGCAGATATACTTGCTTCCTTGGATTTAATGGAACTATAACTTCTCCTTTGCTGCCATTTAATTTCAAATCTCTATTTGACCTTTTCCAGACTCCTAGTTGTTTCTGTTTTGGCTGGTAATAGAGAATTGCAGCTTTGGATTAATTTATATTTAGTTGCTTTCTCCCAATAACCTGCTAAGCTTGTACTGATTGGCTGTTGATTCCATAAGGGCTCTTACTGACGAGCGGTTGTAGCTGCGCTCCCCTGTGTTCCGTTTTTCTGCGTTCAGCCGCAGGGGAGCGCAGGAATAGACGCATTACGTTTTTTTCCAATGGGGCTGTACTCACACAGGCGCGTATAGGTGCCGAACGCAGGAAAAATGCATCTTTTTATGTCTCAACCTACGTTCGCCGCCTACACGCGCCTGTGTGAGTTCAGCCCCAATGGAAAAAAACGTAATGCATCTATTCCTGCGCCCCCCTGCGGCTGAACGCAGAAAAACAGAATACAGAGGAGCGCAGTAAGAGCCTAAGGAGCTGACATGCAATATGTTGATTTGTGGCATTTTCATTTCCTGGTGTTATTGGCCTTTTAAAACAAATAACACTGTTTACTTTGCAAACTAGGCCCATACTGTATATAGGAATGCTGCAAAAAAAAAAAAAAACATAAGGTTACACAATGCAACTGTATATAATGACCACTCTAGACTAATTTGACTGTCTGCTTCTTGCCATCTGCTTGCTCCCTACCTGCAGTCCTAGAAACTACTGAATACTACTCACAAATCTATAGGCTATGCAATTTTGAATTTCATTTTTTTTTTTTTTTAATTCTCTTTATTTTGAATTTTTCAAAAAGTCACATGTAATATAACAGTGTTATACAGAAATTGTATAAAGAACAATATCACATTGTGAAATATTTCAACACATACAAAATTTGTATTTTTTAAAAGGAAAAATATATATATATATTAGGTTCTAGACTTACAGCTCAAATTTTCCTACTTTTCTTCATTTTAGAAAATTGGATGTTTTACAAGAAATGGCTGCAGAGATCACATAGGAAACAAGGTGATTTATTCTGTCTTTTGCATAACAAAAGAAATATGTTAAGGATGGCAACCTCCGAAACACGGTAACAAGGCTCTGATGTTTTTAAAGGTTTTTTTCACCTTCTAAACAATTTTTCAGTTGAGTTGTTTTCAGATTGTTGTCCAGAAATAATGACTGTTTTTCAATTGCTTTCCATTTTTTATTTTTTACAGTTTTTTCCCAAAATCTAAGTTTAAAGTTTAATGTTCGTGTCTCTGGTGTTTGAGTCTGGCACCTCAATAATTCAGGTGCAGACTCTAAACTGTTACAATTTTGCAACAATTAGTTGATACATTTCTCAGCAGCATCTGTGGGAATATTAGCAACTATTGTATCAATTCTAACAGCTGCTTTTAATGAAACTTGATTCTGCTCAGCAGGGACAAAGATAACAAATGTATCAACTAAATGTATCAGTTTAGAACAGTTTACAGGGTCGGCGACCCCCCCAGAGCTGCTTTAGAAAAGTGAAAAATTAGACTTACACTTCAATATTAGAAAAATGGTCACACAGAAAATAGAAAGTAATTGGTAAAAGTCTTTATTTCTGGCGATCGATCTGAAACCAACTGAAATGAAAAAAGTGTTAGAAGGTGAACAACAAGGTGAGCAAATAAAGATATTATTTTTTATTGGAAGATTGGCTGCTTTCCATATATATACTTCAGGAACTTGCATCCCTTTCTTCTCCAATAAAATGAGACCTGAGTTGCTTCTAGAAAAACTTCTTTTGTGTGTAACAGTATACACCTGTATTCAACATTGGCCTGAAAAATAGGACTTAAGTTGAAACTATGTAAATGGATGCCAGTGGATCAAAAGTGGCTGTGCACCTGCGAGCACTCAGAACCTATTTTAATTGATTTTGTATGGAAGCAGTCAGAGTGACCGCAATTACTGTACATATAAAATGCAAAAGACCTTAAAGGGCATGTAAAGTCTAAAATAGAATAAGGCTAGAAATGCTGTATTTTGTATACTAAATATAAACATGAACTTACTGCACCACAAGCCTAATCAAACAAATAATTTATGCTTTCAAAGTTGGCTACAGGGGGTCACCATCTTGTAACTTTGTTATACATCTGTCAAGACCAAGACTGTGCACATGCTCAGTGTGGTCTGGGCTGCTTAGGGATCGTCATAAACAAAGCTGCTTGAGTTCTGCATGGCTGGGAAGTAAGGCGGGGGCTCCCCCTGCTGTTCATAAGTATGATTGTTTCCCTGCTCAGCAGTTAGGGACCATCTGACAATTCCTATCCACAGCAGTAAATGAAGGGAGAATTTCACTGCATACAGTCAGGTTTCTTATAAAAATGGTACACATTTTTTAATGAAAGTATATTGGAGATAGGTTTCTTTTTCATTAAAGAAAGTAAAAATGGGATTTTAATGTTTTGCCTTTACATGCCCTTTAAAAACGGACCAGCTATAAAACACTTGTACTGTATGGCAGATTATTTCAGATGTATGCTGCATAGAAAATGATGTAGGGTGCATCTGAATTAAATTATAAGCAATAATTATAAGTATGTGTTGACCAAATTAGTTTTCTTTAAAACTTTGTCAGCTTTCTATATAATACACATGCTGGATTCCTTATTATTTACAAGGTCAAATTCATACTATAAACTGAGTAACCTTTTGTGAATGAATAACAAATAATCCATGCAGAATAAGTATGCTGTAAATGCCCAGATTAGAATCACTGATATGAAATCCATATCCCACTAAAATGGAACACTCGAATCATTCATTTACTGAGGGACTGATATTGTTTCAGATATGCCAAGCAGGGAAGGCATTATTGCTCTCACAAGTATTTATTTACCCTGCAGCATAGGCTGTTGTAGTTGGAAGCTTATAAACAGATATGTTTGGATCAGCAATTAATCAAACGGTGCTTGTTTACGTTTCTACTTCAGTTCATTCTGTGCTCCTACCTTTGTTCAGTTGATCCATAGTAGCCTGGAGCACGCTGTACGTGTGATATAATTCAGAAGAGAAGAATAATGTGAACTACTCCGGACATTTTCTGGAACAGGATCTTCAATGCTCCAAGCATGCATTTGGCTTGACTCATAATTAACAGTCCAGAATGTGTATTTTATAGAAAGCTGAACAGGTAATTCCATTGATCCCAGTGAATAGTAATGAGATCAGATATGTGCTACAGAGGCTTCTGTGCAATACATTCACCTGCCAACCAGACATAAAAAGCTGTATAATAAAAAGTCCTTTTTTTTTTACCTGTTATAAACTTATTAAAATGTCTCCATTATATATTGCCTGAACCTCCTCTATGCCTTAGATGTAGAAGTGAGGGAGACAATTTCTTTCCCTTTCCATTCAGCACTTCTAAATGTCACTGCATTGCTAACATTCCCTCTCTCTCATCAATGTCTAATAGTGTAGCTGGCACCCTAGGCAACCCGGCCGGCCACCCTTGCGCATGTGCACAAGCCCGACTGGCGCGATGGAGAGAGAGGAGACTGAGGGGATGGAGGAGGGTAGGGTTGCCACCTTTTCTGGAAAAAAATACCGGCCTTCCTATATTCTTGCTGTTTTTTCCTATTAATAACATTGGCGTCAAGCATGATTTTTACAGGCCAGGCCGGTAAAATACCGGCCAGGTGGCATCCCTAGAGAGGGGGTGAGCAACGGAAAGGAGGGAGGGGACAGCGACGGAGGGGAGATCAACAGAAGGAAGGGGAGAGCTACAGAGGGGTGGGTGACAGAGGGAAGGAAAGGGAGTAAGACTGAGGGGTGTGGGCTAGGGGGAGGCAGAAGACAATTTTAGATGCATGGGCATCAGTTTCCCCATTCTGATACATAAACAAGATTGAGAGGTGATGCAAAGTTTGCCTGAATAATGATATATTAGAGAGAGAGAGAGAGAGAGAGAGGGAGAGAGAAAGAGAGAGAGAGAGAGAGAGAGAGAGAGAGGGAGAGAGGGAGAGAGAGAGTGAGAGAGCACGTGTAGGTCCAATGACAGATATATCAAATGTTACATCGGGTGCCTTTTAGATTTAGATTTGAAATATTTTATTTGTTTTTCACAATAAACCATAAAAATCAATATAACAAATAGTATGCAGAATAAGAAGATTAATACAATGACATATTATACTGAATATATAACTTACAATGAAGTAATATGTAAAATAAAATAGAAACTGACATCGTGTGCCTTTTAATTCTGCAGGTTCCTCCTCTTCAGTGTGATGTCAGAGATCCTGAGTTCTTTAAAAAGGCTATAGCAGAACTGATCAAAGTGGCTGGACATCCAGATGCAAGTCTGTTTTATTACTTTCATTTTTATTGGATGAAGGATTGAATATATAAATATGCATACTTTTGGGGAAAAAGATATTCCTACTGCAGCTGAGCTGATCATGTTCGTATTGTATAAACAAGGTTGAGTTGAGTGGGGGGAAATTAAAGGCCTTAGTGTAAATGAATATGTCTTCTATCTGTTCAAGTGACAGCAAATTGTACTCTCTTGCTCCTGACACTTACGTGACATATAAACTGAGGTGTCGAGTTCTGTGCCTGCAAAATAACTATGGAACGGATAAATATTAGATACAGGCATGGGATCTGTTATCCAGAATGCTTGGGACCTGGGGTTTTCCAGATAAGGGGTCTTTTCTTAATTTGTATCTCCATACTGTGCTGCTAAAAAAAATTATTTAAACCCAATAAGACTGCTTTTTGCATCTAATAATATCGTAGTTGGGATCAAGTACAAGGTATTGTTTTATTATTACAGATAAATAGACAATAGGTTTTACATTTTTAAATCTCATGATTAAAATGGAGTCTATGGAGATGGCCTTCTTGTGATTTGGGTTTTCGGGTTAACAGATCCCATACATGTATAATAGAAAAAAAACTTACCTCGGCATTGGTGCTAAACAGATGTGGGTGTAACTCATAGGTAAAAAAACATTTGTGGCACCTCCAATGCAAGGACGTCGCTTCAGATATTGTTAAACTAGAACCCGCAGCACCCTCCATCAGCCCTCAGCTGAGAGTTGTAATTCAGCGGTGATTAGACAATCTGTGGCCCTCCAGACACTGCTACAGAACTACAACTCCAAGCTGGTGGAAGGGGCTAGGGTTTTTAGTTTAACAATATCTAAAGGGACGTCCTTGCACTGGAAGTGCCTATGCCAAACCCCTTCAAACACAAGGGTATTTAAATAACTGCAGAAGGAAGGAGTAAATGGTTTCAAACTCTGGAAGATGAATGTCTTATTCCTGTGGAGCTTATGTGCATGTTTGTTTTGTTCGTGATGCGCTGGCATTTGGACTGAACCTATTTCTCAGTGGCTCCTATTATTTATGGCCGGCTTCTCTACAGTCACGTCGAACTGATGGGGTGCCTGACAAACATTTCCATTTTTAATGCAAATAAAAGATTTTCTCTAGCGGCTGTGTGAAATCTCCGTCCCCCCTGTAAATTCCAACAGGAGACAAAACATAGCCTAATTTCTTTGCTAAACAGTGGTATGAGCAGCTACTTTGAGCCATCTGCTCCTGCTCTAATGTGAACACTAATACCCTGACTAATGGCATTTGCTAACATAACACTTACACGTCCTGCTACATAAGGCAGATGCTGTCAGGCCGCCTGGGAGGAACCAGCACAGGAGCGAATCGATGGGATTATTTGGAAGATCTCTGTTACATCCCTTAGTGGAAGGTATTAAAGGGCATGTAAAAGCAAACAAATAAAATCCCATTTTTACTTTCTTTAATGAAAAAGAAATCTATGTCCAATATACTTTCATTAAAAAATGTGTACCGTTTTTATAATAAACCTGACTGTATGCAGTGAAATTCTCCCTTCATTTACTGCTGTGGATAGGAATTGTCAGATGATCCCTAACTGCTGAGCAGGGAAACAATCATACTTATGAACAGCAGGGGGAGCCCCCGCCTTACTTCCCAGCCATGCAGAACTCAAGCAGCTTTGTTTATGATGATCCCTAAGCAGCCCAGACCACACTGAGCATGTGCACAGTCTTAGTCTTGCAAAGATGTTTAACAAAGTTACAAGATGGTGGCCCCCTGTAGCCAACTTTGAAAGCATAAATGATTTGTTTGATTAGGCTTGTGGTAGCAGTAAGTTCATGTTTATATTTAGTATACAAAATACAGCATTTCTAGCCTTATTCTATTTTAGACTTTACATGACCTTTAAGTGATATTTACTGATTGCCCTATATTGCACAGTTTATGAAGCTGTTAGAACCAAGGCAAGAAACAGGAAAGAGTGTACAAACCCTGTAGAGCTGCTTACATTTCCTATACTTCCTTCCCTTCCCTTTATAGGTGTATTTGAATCATACAGTATATTTAGATATTGTTAAAGGGGAACTATCGCAAAAATGAAATTTAATATAAGCTTCAACATATTAAAATAAGAAACTTTCTAAATACAACCAAATAAAAATGATGTACCGTTTCTGAAATAATCAAGTTTATCTTCACTATCCTTCTCTCAGCATCCGTTTCTCTTTATTCTGTCTTCATGAGCAGTTGCGTGTCAGATAATCATTGACAGTTAGATCCAATATATATTATAGGAGGGGCTTCCTTTTCTAGCAGATGTATTAGAGCTCACCGAAAAAAAGGATTCTAACAAAATATCTGCCTTTTGCACAAATTCTGCATGTAGAGAGACAAGATGTCTGGTGATTTTAATAGAGTGAGCTCTAATACATCTTCTAGGCAAAAGGAGCCCCCCTATAAGTTATATTGGATCTAACTGACAATGAATATCTGACACACAACTCCTGTATGAAGACAGAATGAAGAGAAACAGATGCTGAAAGAAGGATAGTGACAATAAACTTGATTATTGCCGAATTTTTAATTGATTGTATTTAGAAAGGTTCTTATTTCAGTATGATGGTTCCCCTTTAAAGTTTCATTGAGGATATTTGAAAGTAGCACAGTAAAGATGAAACTTTATAAAGTGTATTATCCCTTGAATCTATTGCTATTAGAAGATTTATACTCACTCAAACAACTAAATATAAAATTGTTCTTTTTAAGCTCTTTTGCTATGTACACATTTTATTCTTCATTTTCATGATATTCATGATAAATTTTTAAAAAAATTGTGCTTTTTTACTATAAAATATGAATTTTTTATTGAAAAAAAACTCGACTTTTTCTGAGGATGGAAAAAGTCTGAATCCGAAAATCCGGCATCTCAGACCTGCCAGACAATGGGAGATGTCCTGAAGATATATTGATGTGCACTGGGTTTCGTGCAATTATCTGAAGATTTTGTGGTTTTCGGAAAAAAAATCTGATTTGTTCTTTTCACTATTTTTGGGTTTTTTTTCCCGCAAAGGAAATTTTCGTGCAAATGTATTAATAAATAAGGGGAAAAAAACCTGTGCAGATTTGGTCTGAGTTTTTTTCAGAAAATAATGAGATAAATTCAGACTTTGATAAATGGGCTTCATGGTGTTGCAGTAAGAATCAAATTCAAGATTTTTGTTCTGCTTAGACAAATCCATTGTAAATGTGCTTAAATTAAAAACTACAACTTAATGGGGCTGCAATAATACCATTATCTCTAAGCCTTGGGAGTATAATTAAGTAAACATTCTGATGTGCTGTGGAAATAGGTCAGGACTGACTATATGGTCTATAATTGGAGGCCAATCTATTGGAGTTCCCAGGAGCCCGACTGTAGTGTGCAAGTGGAATACAAATGCCATGATAATTGGGAACTTGGTAAAGACAGAGGGAAGACATTTGCCCACTGAGGATCGTTGCTCATTTCAGTCATTGACATGAGAATTTGCGTTAGGATTGTCAGTGATCTCCTGCCTGCTAACATAAGAGTAACAGGCAGGATTATATTCACAGTCACTGCAGCATGGCCGTAAATATTTTAATTGGGGATTTGGGTAATTAAATGATATCGAGACACAGAGAAAAACGTTTGTAAGCTTCTATGATTTACTGCTGCGTGACCTGAGAGCCTCCTTAAACTCCCAAACTCCAGCTTTTCCCGTGCTCTTACATTTTGCAACCAATCAGCTGTCCTGTTAGCAAATTTTACGTTTGTTCAAATTGTTATGTAATTAGGGTGATTAAAAAGTTAAAAATTCATTCTCATCTAGTAACTCATAGCAACCTGTTAGTGTTTAACATTACTGCTCAGCTGTGGGCAGGGCCGGAACTAGGGGTAGGCAGAAGAGGCACCTGTCTAGGGTGCAACGAAAGGGGGGTGCTGGGCAGGTACCTGACTTTTGCCTACCCTTAGTCCATGTTTGCTGCTCCTCCCACTCCTCCGGCACTCCTCCCCGCCTCCCTCACCTCAAGCGCTTTACCCTGTCTCTCCTCACTTTCCCTGCCTCCCTCCCTTTCCCTCAGTTGTCTTCCCTGACTCTCACCTCTCCCCTCCGTCGATCTCCTCTGCTTCCCTGCCTCCATCCCCTCCAGCGCTCTAACACCTAACCTCCGGCGTTCTGGGTCTTTTCGCGGCTTTGGCTCTGTTTGCGGCTTTGGGTCTTTGGCGCTTCAAGACTTTGAGGCGGTTTGGTGCATGACTTCGGTGCTGTCAAGAGGGCCTGGATAATTTGAAAAGTGCAGCACAACCGGGCCCCAACAAGATTTCCCCCTGTGTCGCTCTGATGGCGGTTCTGGCTATGGGTTACTAGATGTGGGCAAACTCATGACTTTAAAAAAGGAGCGCTGCAGCGAGAAGCAGTGTGGATAAAAAGATTGGATTCCCTAACACCTATGGGATTGAATGAAAGTTTTAATATGAGATGCTTTTTATAATATCTAATAGACTACAATTGTAGCGTTACTGATTTAAGGATAATTTATAAATCGTTTTGTAAAGGTTTTAATATTGTTGCAAATAATGTTTGATACAAGTATGTCTTAAATGAGTTATTTATAGTATTTATTGTTATATTGCAGGCAATGAATTTTCCTAAAGGGATTCTTCATTCCTTCATGATTTATGGGATACATATAAATCACTATATAAAGATGAATGGGATCAAGCACTAAACAGTTAATTGTATCACATGATAGTTCACATGGTGTTAAAGGTATTTAATGCAATTGTGTTCACTTGATTTTTATTGCACCTGAGGAAGGGGTTGACCCCAAAAGCTTGTGCCAACTCTGCTGAATACATGTTCTAAAAGGCAAAGCCAATTGTTTGGTGTGCTTCCTCCCTATGGGAATTCTTGTATGAAAATTGGGCTTGGAAGTAGCTGGAGGAGTTGATTGCACCCTAAGGAGAAAAAGCAAGAAAAGTAAGTGCTGTCCTGAAGAAAATGTATGTTGGTTTAAAAAAGGAGGCTCAAGCCTCACAAAGGAACCAACCAGATGTGTGCTTTCAAACAATGAACAAATAAATGCTGCCTGCTGATTGCTTGCTTTGTGTACCTAGAACCGGTATAAATCTTTGTACGTGGTATCATACAATACCATGGCCCATACCTAGGGTGAGGTCGGGTGCCTATATAACTAGGATCTAGTTCAAGCATGGTGATACAAATTGGAATCATTAAAAATGCCTGACAGGGTTACAAAAACACCTTTACACTCATAAAAGAAGATAATGTCAGGGACCAAATTAGAGGAATGTCAAACTTTTACCGTAAACATTTACCGCAAATCCCACAAAAATATTGCCAGAGTGAATAAAATACCCCAGAAAATTTAACATGGAAAAATGGATGGGGGCTACACAGCAAATTAAATGTTTTGCTAAATGAGATAGAGGATTATTATATTTGCATAATAGTTGTCCTGGAAAATATCACAAAGGGTAACTGTCACCAGAACATGAATAATCCTTCATTATTAGCCTACATTTTTCTTAGCAACGGGAGAATACTTTTTAATATTTAATCTTGTAGTTACAGTAGATGTATTTGTTGTAAATAAACTGCAACCTATTTGCTTTTTTACTTTGCCTTTCAAGTTCATTTGTTCTTTATTGTTTATTTCATTGTAACGCTTAGAGCCAAAGTGAAATTGCAAATTAGTCAGCCACATCCAAAAAACTTCTCAAGGTGTAACCATTTCTACAGCAAATGCCTTTTCCTCTGTCGCTTCATTTCGGGAATATACCATCACATATTAGAAGAACAGATGTACAATGGGATTTGGTTCACAGATTAAGGCATCTATTTTAATCACAAAATCAACATGATACACGATAAATGGTTATATAATGCTGATGAGGAAGCTTGGAAATGCCACCCGAAATGCATAGATCAGATCATACCTGCTTTATCTGCAAGCTTGTCTTCTGATCTTTGTAGTGTAAATCGACTGGATTACGGATTCAGACACACAATTTGTATATTCTAACAAATGCCAGAGGCACTGCTGTAAGAAATCCTAGAGCAACTTTTTCTATTGGGCCTGTTGAGGGCTGTTAGGGCCTAGAGTCTTAGTCCAAATTTGCACTGGGTTATGGATCAGAACCTTGTGGGCTTATACATTAGATAGTATTCAGCTATTCAGATATTTTAAAGGAGAAGTAAACCCTAACAATAAGGGGCCGATTCACAAAGGGTCGAATATCGAGGGTTAATTAACCCTCGATATTCGACTGGGAATTAAAATCCTTCGACTTCGAATATCGAAGTCGAAGGATTTTAGCGAAAATAGTCCGATCGAACGATCGAAGGATTATTCCTTCGATCGAACGATAAAATCCTTCGAATCGAACGATTCGAAGGATTTTAATCCAACGATCAAAGGAATATCCTTCGATCAAAAAAACTTAGAAAAGCCTATGACCTTCCCCATAGGCTAACATTGAGTTCGGTAGCTTTTAGATGGCGAACTAGGGGGTCGAAGTTTTTTCTTAAAGAGACAGTACTTCGACTATCGAATGGTCGAATGGTCGAACGATTTTTAGTTCGAACAGTTCGATTCAAAGTCGTAGTCGTAGTCGAAGGTCGTAGTAGCCTATTCGATGGTCGAAGTAGCCCAAAAAACACTTCGAAATTCGAAGTTTTTTTACTTCGAATCCTTCACTCGAAGTTAGTGAATCAGCCCCTAAATGTGGCTGAAGTGCCATATTTTATATACAGAACTTATTGCGCCAGCCAAAAGTTTCAGCTCCTGTTTTCAGAAGCTTACTGCCATGTTAATAATGCTTATTATTTCACAATTTCAGACCAGACTGTTTCTTGTGGAGGTGCTGGCATGAAGCAAGTTTCTCAAGGTTTTTCTTAGTAGGCGGGAGCCCGGTAGTTACAGTGGCGGCAAAAAATCCACTACTGGTTATCTGAACTAGCAATGCAGCCCTTTTTGGATGTGAGGGGTTAGCATGAGAAAGGCCACCTCAGGACCACAAGGACCCCTGGAACCCTGTTGCCTGCAGTGATTTGGACCAGTGTCGACAGGGGGTTTTCAGCATGTACCTCCAATATACAGTTGTGTTCAGAATAATAGCAGTGCGTGAATAAAACTCAAAATCCTTATAATAGCTTTTATTTTCATACATGAAAATGCATTGGGAACACTGAACATTCTATTCCAAATCAAAACATGAAGAAACAATTATGTTATTCCATTACCCAAAAAAAAATGCTTCATTCTTCTTTACCAACTCAAACATTCACTGTATAAAATTCTGTAATGGAAGTGGGAATCCGCGCTCAGCCAATTAACTCTTTATAGGTGAATGCATCAATCCTCCTAAGTAGATGTACCGAACATCCAAAACCATTAGACTTTCAGTAGGAAAGAGGAGAGCACTCAAACGCAGATTAACTGCTTGTGATTAATATTTATTTAAGCTGCTGTACACGACATGTTTCGGGCTGTAATTGCCCTTTCTCAAGGGGCTTGAGAAAGGGCAATTACAGCCCGAAACATGTCGTGTACAGCAGCTTAAATAAATATTAATCACAAGCAGTTAATCTGCGTTTTAGTGCTCTCCTCTTTCCTACTGAAATTCACTGTATAAACTGAAAATTGTTTCAAGATTTTGCTTTCCTTTGACTTCACTGAATTAATATTTAGTTGTATAATCAGTGTATCTGAGAAATGCTGCACATCTGTGTTACATGGAGTCCACCAACTTCTCGCACATTCCACAATTCTTTTGCCTTTCTTGCTTTTGCCTCACAAACAGCATTTTTATGTCACCCCACGAGTTTTCTATTGGATTAATGTCCGGGATTGGGCTGGTCACTACATAACCTCAATCTTGTTGGTCTGGAACCAAGATGTTGCTCATTTACTGGTGTGTTTGGGGTCGTTGTCTTGTTGAACCCGCCATTTCAAGGGCATTTCCTCTTCGGCATAAGGCAACATCATCTCGTCAAGTATTTTGATGTTTTGATGATCCCTGGTATGAGATAAACTTTTGTTCCTTCCTTCCTTAAAGGGCATGTAAAGTCTAAAAAAGAATAAGGCTAGAAATGCTGTATTTTGTATACTAAATATAAACATGAACTTACTGCACCACAAGCCTAATCAAACAAATAATTTATGCTTTCAAAGTTGGCTACAGGGGGTCACCATCTTGTAACTTTGTTATACATCTTTGTAAGACTAAGACTGCACATGCTCAGTGTGGTCTGGGCTGCTTAGGGATCATCATAAACAAAGCTGCTTGAGTTCTGCATGGCTGGGAAGTAAGGCGGGGGCTCCCCCTGCTGTTCATAAGTATGATTGTTTCCCTGCTCAGCAGTTAGGGACCATCTGACAATTCCTATCCACAGCAGTAAATGAAGGGAGAATTTCACTGCATACCGTCAGGTTTCTTATAAAAATGGTACACATTTTTTAATTAAAGTATATTGGACATAGGTTTCTTGAAAGTAAAAATGGAATTTTATTTTTTTGCCTTTACATGCTCTTTAAATAACGTCTGTAACAGACAAATGTTTTTTCACAAAATGAATGAGCTCAGTAAATGAACCCCACACTATTATTTGGAACAAGCTTTTAATAATTTGAACAAGCCTCAATTAATGAGTTAGTGACAACGAATCAGCAGCATGTCATGACAGTTGGGTCTGTTGGGTTTCTTTTACTCTACTACACCTACTAGTAAGTTATTTGCCATGTAGCAATATCATTTCAGTGATTGATCAGGCTAGTAATGTGACTGATATTATTCTGAACACAACTGTACATAATTTTATGCTAGACCATGATGTGTTGTAAGTACATTAATCTGAAGTTACTAGATGAAAGACATATTTATTTACCCCTGGACTTTTTCTTATTATATCAGAGCATCCTCTGGCTTACATAACATCTCTGCTATTATGCCTATGCCTGGGCCATAGCCAATTTCCTACAGTACAGTAGTTTGTATTTCTCCTGAGATTTTGGTTATTTCAGCATTTTATGTTCTTTATTTCCTAATGGCCTGCTCCTCCTTGCCTTATGATTATTTCTAGCATTATTGGAGCACACTCTGACATGGCAAGAGTAAAATAAATCTCAGCAGGTTTTCATTTGCTGTATTCTAGGTTACCCCTAGGCATATCCTTGTAAATGTAGATATACTTCATGACTCCATTTATTAAAAAGTGATGGAAGTGTCTCTCACACCTCTATAAATATATATTTAGCTGGGTATTACATTTTTTATGGCTATCCTTTAGGCAGGTATACTTTAATTAAAATTGTTTTTGTAATTTGTGTTATTAATGATTCAAGAATGGACGGGATAAAGAGTACAAAGCAGCTACCATAAGTAATAGCAGGGCCCAAACAGTATGTCCCGACTTTCATAAACAGTATGACTACTTGGAGCTTCAAAAACACCTACTCTAAGGGCCTTTCATTTGTTTTGATATTTGTGCAGTTAAAAGGAATTTTAAATTGCCTCTTAGTTAGAATTAGCTTTCTGTGCTTTAAACCCCTTCCCCTTAGATTCTCTAACTGCCCTATGTATAGATGCACCAATCAAGTTGTAGTATTCAGTGTCATGACTACATCCCACCCTTCTCCTCAGTTCTTGGAGAAGATGACCTATTTCACACAATAATATAAGAAGGCGACCATGTCCTTCTCCACACTTGGATGCAAAGCAGAAGGAACTTTGGAAAGGAAAGTCAGTATGTTCATGGCATACCCTATTGGCTATAACTCATCCACTGGGTTTTAGAATGCAGCCAGGGCAGTTGCTAATGAGATCCAAACTATAGACCCTTTTTTTGCTTATTGGGACTCCTCAATGTAGCATAGTGACTCTACACTGTACTGACCAGCTCCAATAAGAGTGAAATTGGTTTGTAGTTGGGATCAGGCCCGGATTTGTGGCAAGGCCACATAGGCCCGGGCCTAGGGCGGCACAATTTCAGGGGCGGCCAAGCCGCATCAGTAACTAGCACTGGAGACTCACGTCAGTCTCCAGTGCTGTTCCTAAGTGTTAAGATGTGCGCGTGCGCGCGCACACACTGAGAGGGAAGAGGACGGCACCTGGAAGGGGAGGGACATCGCTGGACAGGGGGAAGCGGAAGTGGAAGTGACAGTGCTGGACAGGGGGAAGCGAAGGGGGCGGCACAGTGCTGTTCCCGAGTGTTAAGCTATGCGCACGCACAGAAAGCGGAAGGCCCTGGAAGGCAAGGGGACATTGCTGGACAGGGGGAAACCGGAAGTGGAGGTAACAGTGCTGGACAGGGGAAGCGAAGGGGACGGCACCGGCAGGGGAGCGGGGGCGATGAGTAGAGCCGGCCTAGGGGCGGAAAGTTTGTAAATCCGGGCCTAGTTGGGATCTGATCATGGCTGTAATACTCAGGGGTGAGCTTTACACTATATGGCAGTGATCCACGACTAGTTGCTTATGAACAACATGTTGCTCACAAACCACTTTGATTTTGCTCTCAGTGACCACAAAACAAGTGCCCATTTTAAAATGTTTGCAATGGAAGCATATAGGTGCAGTTTAACTCTAGGCAGAGCCTCCTGCAGGCTGGCAGTAGCTAGTGATGGGCGAATTTATTTACCAGACATGGTTTCACGGCAAATTTCTGCACTTCACTGGCCGCTGATGCTTTTCGCAAAACTGCAGAGAAAATTCCCGGAGGAAAATTAGCAGTGACAAAAAAAAATTAGCTGTGCGTCAAAATTTGTCGTGTGCATAAAAATTGTTGCGCGCCGAAATTATTCAGACACCCATTGACTAATGCATTCGGACAAAAGAGTTGCACGTATAAAAATTGACGGTTGTGTAAAAATTGCCGTGCGGAAAAATTATTTTGACATCCGTTGACTTCAATGCGTTTGTTTGGCAAACTTTTCGGCAAAGCAGAACAGATTCGCCATTACTAGCAGTTGCCAATCACAGCCCTTATTTGGCATCTCAGAGAAACCTGTTTCATGCCTGTGTGGCTCACCAACACTTTTTATATCTGCGTGTGGCTCATGAGTAAAAAAGGTTGAGGATCCCTGCTACATGGCATTCCTTGAAAGCTGACCTTTTAGGAGGGACATTTCCTCCTCACACTGCATATCAATCAGAAAGCTGCCATCTTTATTTTTATGTCTCTTCTAGAGACATAAAAAAGTGTTAGGCTGTCAACAATAGTTTGTGAATGCATTTAGTTTAGGGCAGAAGTGCAAGGCTGTTGAAAGATGAATAAACTGCTTCATGGCAGATTGTATTCTTATTTCCATAGTAAGGCTGCTTATGATACAGCTACATTTCTTTTCCCTAGTCATGAAAAATCTGTTTTTCCTTGGCGCTGAAGGTCTAAAACATTATTCCAGTAATATCTTCTGATTCCGCTTTGTCACGCTGTTACATTGTTTTTCAAGACTTCAAAGTTCTTCCTTTAGATTTCGAAGTAGAGCTTTTAACTGCTCTGTTCCTGATGGCTTAATAAATATACTCTCTATATCTAGAAACAAATTTACAGGGAAATTGAAGGAACGTTTTTTATACTCTGAATAGGTGTTGACATTTAAAGTAAGGGCAGTGGCTGTTCCCCTCATAACCCACAGTTACTGTTGCATTGCGTTTCTCATTAACTGTACATGCCCGCTGATCTCTGACTGTGATGTAGTCAAAATGCTTTTAAGTCAATTCAATGGCCACTAATGTGTAACTTATTCTCTTTGCAGAGAAAGCCAAGAAAAGGGGAAAACCACACCAGGGAAATATCTACAGTTGCAAAGTGCAAGAATGTCCCTGTTATGTTGCACTTTATTTTATTAGGACATTATACTTTTAGAAAACAATTAGGTAATTTTTTTCTTAGTAATTTAATAGCTATGCCACAGATCAGAACTTTGCAACTCTTATTGCTTGGGGCCGCAGATCAGAAGCCGGCATATGTCACTATGCAATGTGGAATCTGTGCAATATTAGGCATCATCTACACAAAATATTACTATCATTTTTATTTATTATTTCCTAGGTGCAGCATTCCTGGCAATAACCACAGTATATGTCAAGATTGGCTCTGGCTTTGTAGTACCCAATTTGCCAAAGCAGGAGTGGAAGCGATATGCATGTCAGAAAAGTGTCTGTGTAGTTGTACTTGTTTGAGCTTGCCCAAATTGAGCTATCAAATGCTGCATTTGTAGTGGAGCAAAGTGTCCATTGGTCCATCATCATGAAAAATAGGAAGATCGACATGCCTGTATGTTTTAGTATGTGGAAGGGAAGTAGCCGGAGTACATGTATGGGACCTGTTTTGAATGCTCTGGACCTGGGGTTTTCCGGATAACAGATCTTTCTGTAATTTGGATCTACTAGAAAATCATGTCAACATTATGTAACACATTTTTGGCCACCCCCCTGGTGCCAAGGTGGCACATCACATCATTCTTACCGATGCAGGTCCTGAATCCCTTTTGCTAAGTGAAAGGTACTGGGAAACTCCTCTCTGGCAGTGCCTCCACCTAATGGGATCTGGGAATAAACCTGAGGTTGGCCCATTAGGAATAACATTCAACACACACTTTGCTTTTAAAAACATCAACTTTATATAAAGAAAGTGTAAATTAAAGGGTAAGTAAAATGACATTTACATAACACATAAATGACCCACTCCCATGGGAACCTGTGGCAGTCCATTTCTTGGCCCTCCATGCCAGGCAAAGTCCCGCACTACTCCATTGGCAGAATCAGAATCTCAGTCCCTAATCCCCAATGAGTACAATAGGTCCCAAGTAGTACTAGCAGCTGAAATACCTCTCCCTCCAGATTTAGTATTGGCTCCCTCTTGGCAGGCATAAACAAAGCCCATATCACAAATGGAATATTGCTGGATCCTCTCTTTTTCTCCCCTCCCCTGGCATCATTTACCCTGGGGATTCACTCAGACGGGCAGGCTCCCCTATAGCTGGAACAGGCATCCACAGCGATGAATCCATTCGATAAACATATGCAGCTTGTGTTATCCTCCAGGCATAGCTCCCAGCACTGTCTATAGCGTGAGCATATAAGATTTCCATTGCTGAACTACAACTCCCAACACTCTCTGTAGTGTGAGCACAGAAACCAGCATTTCCAAGCTCGAAACCCGCATGGTTGAGCTTCCAAGCATTGGAGGATCCTGCCTCAGCCTTGGCAGGCCTATCGAACTCTACTTTAGCCTACGTTTTGTAAGTTTAGATTCACTTTCTCCTCAGTGAAATAACAGTCAGCAGCAAGACCTAATCTCAATGATAATGGCTGTCTGAGCACATGGCTCTCCCCTTTATAGTAAAGTGGTGCAGCAGCGACACCTTGTATTATCCTCCTGTATCTGCCATGCTGCATTGGCACAAGGGCTCTGGCCCCATTGTCCAGCCCCTGGGAAACCCCATAGCTCAGTCCAACATGTGCTCTGCAGGGAATTAACCCTACGGGTCCCTACAATTAAATAAACCCAAAAAGCTGGTTATGCTTCCAATAAGGATTACTTATATCTTAGTTGTGATCAAGTACAAGGTAATGTTTTATTATTACAGGGAAAAGGGAAACCATTTTTCAAAGAATTTTTAAAGAGTTTTATTGAAAACAAAAACTTACATTTTTATTATACCCAGAGGAATGAAAAAAGTCTGAATCTGAAAATCCGGCATCTCAGACCTGCCATGGTTGTATATAAGTCAGTGGGAGAAGTCCTGAAGATATCCTGATCTGCGATGGGTTTCATACAATAATCCGAATATTTTGTGGTTTACAGGCAAAAATTTTAGTTTTTGTGTGGAAAATCTGAAAAATTCATGATCTTTGATATTTTTTATAGTTTTTAAATTATTCACTTTCTTCCTCTGACACTTCCCAGCTTCCAAATGGGGGTAACTGACCCCATCTAAAAACAAATGCTCTGTAAGACTTCAGATTAATTTTTATTGCTTCATGTTTATTACTCATCTTCTGTTCAGGCCTCTCCTATGCATATGCCAGGCTTGTATTCAAATCAATGCATGGTTGCTATGGTAATTTGGACCCTAGCAACCACATGGCTGCAAATTGCAAACTGGAGAGCTGCTGAATAAAAAAACTTAACTCAAAAATCACAAATAATAAACAATGAAAACCAATTGCAAATTGTCTTAGGATATCATGCTTTACATGATAGTAGTTAATTTAAAGGTGAACAGCCCCTTTAATGCAATCACTGAACATAAGGATGGATGAACAGAAAGCTCAACCTCACACACACAGAATGTTCAACCCAGCTGCAATTAGAAGAAAGCTGCTGCACTCTCATATCTTTAGATATGACTTTATTATAATGTTAATATTTCAGTCGTTTCTGAAGGCATTTTTTTAAATAATGTATCACTTTTTTCCATTCACCTTCAGGTAAGTTAGTAGCATAGGATGAATGACTGGAGATGAATACATTTCTTTGGTCAGAGATGTCTAACTGTCAGCTGCCCTTGGGCTTCCTGTTAATATCCAGTGGTGAGGTTTGAGCATTCTGTCCATCCACTTACAAAAATGACTTTATCAGTTGAAAAAAGCAGCTTCTCTGTGCTGCTCTCACTGTGAGTGATGAATAAAGTTATGGGATAATGGGTACACTATTATCCCATAACTTAATGGGTACGCTGTACTAGATAATGGGTACTCTGTACCAGAAATTTCCTAGCTTGCTCCCCAGAAAACGAAATCTCTGTTTGTTGAATTAGCCTTTTTTTCTGCTCAGTTTACTACTACCAAGAGCTAAGGTCTGTTTTATAGATCATTGGACTGGATGGAGGTGAATATGTGTTTATGACCGGTGAGTTCAACAGTTTGACAAAGGTAATCCCAGAAAAGGAAAAGGGGAAGATTTAGGACTTGTTATCTGGAATGCTTGGGATCTGGGGTTTTCCAGATAACGGATTTTTCCTTAATTGGGATATTATTTTCTATTATCTTGGGGCAGATTTATCAAAGGTCGAGATGAATTTTCAAATGAAAAAAATTGGAATTGCAAGCTATTTTTGTGTACTTCGACTAGGGAATAGTCCAAATTCGAGGGGGACTAATTTTGCCTAGAAGATGTATTAGAGCTCACTCTATTAAAATCAACAGATTTTCTTTGTACTGGAATCAGTTATTTGAGTGCTAGGAAAGGAAGTCCCCTATAGGATATATTGAATCTAAAAAACCCTCGAATTCGACCCTCGAAGTAAAATCCTTCGAATTCCAATATCGAATTCGAAGGATTTTAGCGCAAAATGTTCGATCGAACGATCAAATAAAAATCGTTATAAAATAAGAATCCTTCAAATCGAACGATTCGAACGATTTTAATCGATCGATTGATTTTTATTCGATCATAAAAAGTGCCCAAAACCCATAGGCTAACATTCAATTTGGTAGCTTTTATTTGGGGAAGTATTGAGTCAAAGGATTTTTTAAAGAGACAGTACTTTGATTATCGAATGGTTTGAACGATTTTTACTTCGAATCGTTTCAATCATTTGATTCGATCGAATTCGATCGAATTTGACCAATTCGATGGTTGAAGTACCCAAAAAATTACTTTGAAATTCAAATATTTTTGGATTTGAACTGTTCACTCGAGCTTAGTAAATCTGCCCCTAACTGTCAATGAATATCTGACACCCAACTCCTGCATGAAGGCAGAATAAAGAGAAACAGATGCTGAGAGAGGGATAGTGAACATAAACTTGATTATTTCAGAAATGGTACAGAATATTTAATTGATTGTATTTAGAAAGTTTCTTATTTCAGTGTGCTGAAGCTTATATTGAATTTTAATTTTGAATTAAAATTTTCCCTTTAAAATGAAAATTCTAAACAAATTCGATCAAACTCGATTCGAGTTTTTTTCTCCGGGAAAAAAACTTGAATGTCAGGAAGGCTGCAAACATCTCCAAACTGATCCCTGGACCTCTCCCATTGACTTAAACAGCAATTTGGCAGGTTTTGGTAGCAAATAGTTGAATTCGAATTCTTAAAGAGTATAACAAATCTCTAATCGAAAAAATTGTCACTCGTTTCAAAATTGTCAGAATTATTTTGACGCCTATCAACTTCAATGTGTTTTGCAAATTTTTTGGTAAATATGCAAATTTTTCGGTAAATTTGCGAATTTTTCAGTAAATTCGAAAAATTTTCTATGAATCAAAGATTGGCCCACCACTAACAACTACATCATACCATTGACAGGAAGTGAGTAGAATAAATTGACTGGCCTGTACAGAGCCCTGACCTTAACCCTAATGAACTGACCTCAACCCAAATGAGTCTGTAGGGTGAATTGCGACATCTACTTTGAGCTGATCCCCGTCATCAGTGCCCAATCTAATTAATCTCTTCTTCATTTAAATGGTTGGTTGCAATTACTCATATGGTTTAATAAACGTCAGTAGTGCCTAACTCCAGTGTTAATGATTGGACACTATAATGCATTATTTTGGCTTTTGGGAGAAGTGCTTTACTCTTTAGAGTGCTCAAGAGCTGAAGTGTTTTATCCTCTTTAATGTATTAAAAAATCCCATATTCATCTGGGAGAGGCACGTTTGTCAAAGATTGAATTTCGAGTTCATGTAAGTTTTTAAAAACTCCCATAAACTCCCATGAACTCAAAATTTATAAAAAAAAAAATGTATAAAAAAAAGACAAATGTTCAAAACTCTGGTGAATAGGATTGACCCGAAAACTGAAATCGAATTCAAATCAAATTCGGTTCGAGTTTTAAAAACTCGATTCGATATTTTTTTCCGAAAAAAACTTGAATGTCAGGAAGGCTGCAAACAATTCAAAATTGACTGCAGGATGCCTTCCATTGACTAAAACAGCAATTCAGCAGGAATTTTTTAGATGGCGAATAGTCAAATTTGAGTTCTTAAAGGGCATGTAAAGTCTAAAATAGAATAAGGCTAGAAATGCTGTATTTTGTATACTAAATATAAACATGAACTTACTGCACCACAAGCCTAATAAAACAAATAATTTAAACTTTCAAAGTTGGCTACAGGGAGTCACCATCTTGTAACTTTGTTAAACATCTTTGCAAGACTAAGACTGTGCACATGCTCAGTGTGGTCTGGGCTGTTTAGGGATTGTCAAGCTGCTTGAGTTCTGCATGGCTGGGAAGTAGTTCCTTATAAAAACGGTACATATTATTTAATTGAAGTATATTGGAGATAGGTTTCTTTTTCATTAAAGAAAGTAAAAATGGGATTTTATTTTTTTGCCTTTACATGCCCTTTAAAGGGACAGTGTATGATAAAAACGCATTAGAGTTTTTTAAAAGTCAAATCAAATTTTAACAATTCCCTAGTTTTTGCCTTAAAAATAAACTCGAAAATTCTAATTAGAATTTTTACTTCGACCCTTGATAAATCTGCCCCTTAATGCCTTTCATATCTCCTACATCAGTGGTCCCCAACCAGTAGCTCGCGAGCAACATGTTGCTCTCCAACCCTTTGGCTGTTGCTCTCAGTGGCCTCAAAGCAGGTGCTTATTTTTAAATTACTGGCTTGGAGGCAAGTTTAGGTTGCATAAAAACCAGGTGTACTGCCAAACAGAGACTCCTGAGGGCTACCAGTCCAGATAGGGGCTACCAAACAGCCAATCACAGCCCTTATTTGACATCCCCATGGACTTTTTCATGCTTGTGTTGCTCTCCAACTCTTTTTTACATTTAAATGTGGCTCACGAGTAAAAAAGGTTGGGGACCCCTGTCCTACATTCTGCCCTAACTATCAATAACATCTTTCTCATTGTTTGTTTCATTAGGTAACCAATGATCAGTGGGACGTGTTAAAAAAAATGAATCAGAAAAATAAAAGGATCCTAAAGTAACTGAGCCAGAAAATTCACTTGAAAGCCTTGGCTGACATATTAAAACTGACAAACAATGATTTTTTTAAATAGATTTAGCCCTTTTGAATAAAAGAAACAATTACATTGGCACAAATTTTTGAAGGCTGTATTTTCTTAGTATACATTTCCTGAGGCTTACCTAGAAAAACAACAGACATTGAATGTTGTGCTAATTTAAAGGGCATGTAAAGTCTAAAATAGAATAAAAAAAAGGGGGTTGTGGGTGCACACCTAAGGCAAATTTCAAAATATTTAAAGCCTTGTCTAAGTAATTCAAGTAAATATGCAAGTGCATGTCATTTTGAAAAACAGGGTTTTTTTGTTACAAAGTTATGATCATAAAATTGATAAGCCACCATACCACGTCAAGCTAAACTCCACACGGTGGTCCCTAACTTGTTCACCTCTTATTATAGTATAAAAGGTATTTTACCTCTTTGCTTAATAGCATTACTTTGTATAAACTTCTCCTGAACCTTGGTTTCAAACTGTGAGCTAAATCCTCCCCCGCCGACTGCTGATGCGGCTTTTAAGAGGGAGAGATAGGACCACCAAAAGTCTAAAGGGGTGGGTATGAGGGTGCTACAAACCACATGAAGCTTAGCCATTGCTTCCGGCAAATACAAATTCAAAAAGGGGGGGTTGTGGGTGCACACCTAAGGCAAATTTCAAAATATTTAAAGCCCTGTCTAAGTAATTCAAGTAAATATGCAAGTGCATGTAATTTTAAAAAACAGGGTTTTTTTGTTACAAAGTTATTGGGTTTACCTTGACGTGGTATGGTGGCTTATCAATTTTATGATCATAACTTTGTAACAAAAAAAACCCTGTTTTTAAAAATACATGCACTTGCATATTTACTTGAATCACTTAGACAGGGCTTTAAATATTTTGAAATTTGCCTTAGGTGTGCACCCACAACCCCCCTTTTTTGTATTAAAATAGAATAAGGCTAGAAATGCTGTATTTTGTTTACTAAATATAAACATGAACTTACTGCACCACAAGCCTAATCAAACAAATAATTTATGCTTTCAAAGTTGGCTACATGGGGTCACCATCTTGTAACTTTGTTATACATCTTTGCAAGACTAAGACTGTGCACATGCTCAGTGTGGTCTGGGCTGCTTAGGGATCATCATAAACAAAGCTGCTTGAGTTCTGCATGGCTGGGAAGTAAGGCGGGGGCTCCCCCTGCTGTTCATAAGTATGATTGTTTCCCTGCTCAGCAGTTAGGGACCATCTGACAATTCCTATCCACAGCAGTAAATGAAGGGAGAATTTCATTGCATACAGTCAGGTTTCTTTTTTTAATTAAAGTATATTGGAGATCGGTTTCTTTTTCATTAAAGAAAGTAAAAATAGGATTTTATTTTTTTGCCTTTACATGCCCTTTAATGAGAGTATGAGCAAAGGTGGCCATAGACGCACCGATAATATTGTACAAAAAAAATTTTCTTATGATAATCGGTTAATGGCAGGAGATAAGCCGACTGATAAGACAAGACTTAGGCACCCGAACATCGGCCATTGTTAGTGCTGAATCATCAGATACAAGTAGAATTCTATTGTTTCCACCTGTATATCTGATGATTCAGCTCTACACATATGTATTAAAATGAACAATCTTCTTTTCCAAGAAAGGTCGTAATTGTGTCTATTCACATGCTTATGTAGGATGTACATTGGGGTGTCCAACCTGCTGCCCTGTAACTGAAAATCCTAGCATTTTGAGAATATGTGAGAGTAACTGCCATGTCACAGGCTGGATATCTCTGAATTACAAGATACCTTGCTGTGCCTTAGTTAGATCTTAACTAAGTTATACAGTAGTTAATCCTTTTTGGAGGCAAAGCAAACCAATTGGGTTTATTTAATGGTTAATTTTTTTTTAGTAGACTTTAGGTAAGGAGATGTGAATTACAGAAAGATCCCTTATCTGGAAAACCCCAGGTCCCAAGCATTCTGAATAACAGGTCCCGTACCTGTAGTGGAATACATAAATATAACTACAGGTATGGGACCTATTATCCAGAATGCTTGGGACCTGGGTTTTTTTAAATAATGGATCTTTCTGTAATTTGGATCTTCAAACATACTAGAAAATCATCTAAACATTAAATAAACCCAATAAGCTGATTTTGCTTCCAATAAGGATTAATTGTAACTTAGTTGGGATCAAGTACAAGGTACTGTTTTATTATTACAGAGAAAAAGGAAATCATTTTTATTTTCATTATAATTATTATAGAGTCTACGGGAGATGGTCATATCGGAGCTTTCTAGAAAACAGGTTTCTGGATAATTGATCCCATACCTGTATAAAATGTTATAGCATATGAGTGGGAATGGATGCAGAATGTGGATTCTATTTTTAGCAAGTCTAAAATAGAATAAGGCTAGAAATGCTGTATTTTGTGTACTAAATATAAACATGAACTTACTGTACCACAAGCCTAATCAAACAAATAATTTATGCTTTCAAAGTTGGCTACAGGGGGTCAACATCTTGTAACTTTGTTAAACATCTTTGCAAGACTAAGACTGTGCACATGCTCAGTGTGGTCTGGGCTGCTTAGGGATCGTCATAAACAAAGCTGCTTGAGTTCTGCATGGCTGGGAAGTAAGGCGGGGGCTCCCCCTGCTGTTCATAAGTATGATTGTTTCCCTGCTCAGCAGTTAGGGACCATCTGACAATTCCTATCCACAGTAGTAAA
The DNA here is from genome assembly GCF_017654675.1 of Xenopus laevis. Taxonomy (NCBI): domain Eukaryota; kingdom Metazoa; phylum Chordata; class Amphibia; order Anura; family Pipidae; genus Xenopus; species Xenopus laevis. The sequence continues at coordinate 112,053,032 of NC_054382.1, forward strand.
TGAAGGGAGAATTTCACTGCATACAGTCAGGTTTCTTATAAAAACAGTACACATTTTTTAATTAAAGTATATAATATAGGTATATAATATAGGTTTCTTTTTCATTAAAGAATGTAAAAATGGGATTTTATTTTTTTGCCTTTACATGCCCTTTAACTCCTTTCCCTTCTAACTTTAGCACAGGTTCTGTGAATATTCATGTCAACATTTTGCTTGCCAAGGAATTTTCTTCCTAATCAGATTTCATCTTGACTTCCCTGGGTGTCTTCTTCACATTTTATAAAACACAGATTATTAGAGTGCAAGATGCCGCTCCTGATACAGTTTTTGTCATACAAAATAAGCCCTGGTATTTTAGAATTTCAGTAGAAGAGTAGGTTCTTGCTAACTTTGAGTGTGTTGCCAAAAATCCCTCTCTGAAAAGACTAATGAAGTGTCATTATGGATCTATTTCAAAGGGCTGATTGGAAGTGTGAACTGTGCCACTATCTGTAATAACTATCTGCTGTGTTTTAAATCTTCCTTTGTAGAATGTGATTGTATTCTCCTACAATGCGCTCATAATCTCTGCTGTCTGCTACACATTATTTTTTTCGTTGTCAAGGCAACTCTTCTGAATCCCATCTAGATTTACCAGTTACCTATAAGTATTAGTAGTTTATTTAATGCAGCCTGTTGAGGGTATTTATGCAGCTATGGGTTAAAGAATTGCACACCAACATCTGTTTTTCTGTCCTTCATTGAAGTGATTAATGGAAACGTTATGAAGATCAGTCCAACACAAATTTAATTTAATTATTTAGCACTAGTGGTTTATAAGAAAATGTTGGATCACATGTTTAGTAATGGCACTATAAGAGGCCTTCAGGTTTATTAATTAACCTTCAGTTCCTTAACCAGATAATTGGTGCTTCACAGCTGTTAATTTTGATGTTACTTAAAGAAGAACCAAAAGATAACAAAGAATTAGGGTAGAAATACTACATATTATGTACCAGCCCAAGGCCACCACTGACCTGTAAGCAGTTTTGTAATATTTGTGCCTCTGAAGGTGCCCCCAGTAATACCCCTATAGTAGCAGCTTCTATGACAGATAAACCCAATTTTCTACTTGATGATTTCCAACTACCCCTAAGATTAGCTTCTCAACAGCTGCCTAGAGTACACTGAGCATGTGCAGTGCTATGAGCATTTAAAAACTGGCCTAAGAAAATCCAACATGGCTTGTTGTTATCCAACATGCTCTCATGTTGGCTATGGATCAATCCTAAACTTAAAAAAAAACCTACCCCCTACCCTACATAGAGCCCCCTCCCTCCTTCCCCCAGCAGAGTTCAGCCGCTTCAGTAATCTTCAGAATGAGACCGGCACTTCTGCAATTTTCATGAGTTTCGACACATGCGCAGTTGCCGCAAAACAGAAAATGGCTCCAACTGCTCATGCGCCGATTCGCCGGTCTCATTCCGAATATTTCCGAAGAGAAGAAGATGGCGTCCGTGAACTCCAATGGCACTGAGTGGTAAGTAAAGACTTAGGGGCATTTGCCAGGGGTAACAGGCTGGGGGGAGGAGGGAGGGGGGGTCTATGTAGGGTATGGGGTCGGCTATCTGGAAACCTGTTTTCTGGAATGCGCAGAAATACCAGAAGGCCATCCCCATAGACTCCATTGAAATCAAATAATTGATTAATGTTTTTAAAATGATTTTCTTTTTCACTGTAATAATAAAACAGTACCTTGTACTTGATCCCGACTAAGATATAATTAAAGGAAAACTATACCCCCCAAACAATGTACTGTAGGTCTCTATAAAAAGATATTGCATAAAACAGCTCATGTGTAAAACCCTGCTTCATGTAAACAAACCATTTTCATAATAATATACTTTTCTAGTAGTATGTGCCATTGGGTAATCATAAATAGAAAATTGCCATTTTAAAAAATAAGGGCCGCCCCCTGAGATCGTAGGATTCACTGTGCACACAACAAATCAAACAAACTATACTTCTTAGGTCACATGAGCCAATTGACAGATAGAGATCTGGCTTTTGCTTCAACACTTCTTGCTGTTACAGTTAGAGTTGAAGTATTTCTGGTCAGGTGATCTCTGAGGCAGCACACAGACCATCACGGAATGGTGGCTCAAGGCAAGAGATGTAAAAGGACAAGATTTACTTAAATATATATTCCAGTTTGGTAAGATTCTTTAATATGGCACTTAGTATGATGTAAACTATCTGTTGCTTAAGTGTTCATTTTGGGGGTATAGTTTTCCTTTAATCCTTTTATTGGAGGAAAAACAATTGTATTGGGTGTATTTAATGTTTAAATGATTTTTTAGTAAGGCGATAATAAAAATAATGACATCATTTTTATGGTGTAGTTTTTATTTCTAAATACACTGCTTGCACTGCAAAATGTTCACTGTACCATGTAAAATTTCATTCTTAAAGGAGAATTCAACCTGTAATAAACCCCCCCTACCCTGGGTAGACCCCCCTCCCGCCTCCCCCCAGCCTGCCTGCCCCCCCCGGGCAAATGACCCTAATTTTTTACTCACCCCTCTGTGCAGATTCTGGCCTCGGAGTTCACTGCACCATTTTTTTCTTCAGTCTTTTTCGGAAGTGTCGACGCATGCACAGTTGGAGTAGATTTTCGGGACTTTTGTAGCATGCGTAGTTGTTCGTGACTGGGGGGGCAGGTAGGCTGGGGAGGGGAGGGAGGGGGTCTACCCAGGGTAGAGGGGAGGGTTTTTTTTATTACGGGTTGAATTCTCCTTTAACCCAACAAGCATATATTTAGGTTGTAATATTGTTGTGTAGGTGCATCTCAGGTAATTTTGCCTGGTCATGTGCTTTCAGAAAGAGTCAGCACTTTAGGATGGGACTGCTTTCTGGCAGGCTATTGTTTCTCATATTCAATGTAACTGAAGGAGTTGCAGTGGGACATGGATTTTTACTATTGAGTGCTGTTCTTATATCTACCAGGGAGCTGTTATCTGGTTACCTTCCCATTTTTCTGCTGAGGGAAGGGAAGGGGTGATATCACTCCAACTTGCAGTGCAGCAGTAAAGAGTGACTGAAGTTTATCAGAGCACAAGTCACATGACTGGGGGCACCTGGGAAACTAGCCCCATGTCAGATTTCAAAATTAAATATAAAAAAAATCTATTAGCTCTTTTGAGAAACGGATTTCAGTGCAGAAGTCTGCTGGAGCAGCACTATTAACTGATGCATTTTGATAAAAACATGTTTTCCCATGACAGTATCTTTAAGGAATGAAGTAACTTTCCAAATTGTGGAAAGACCCCTTATCTGGTCCCAAGCATTCTGGATAACAGATGCCATACCTATACCTAATGATTTGCAATGGTGTTGAACTTGCTTATTGGGTATACAGTATATGCCTGGCAATGCAGAGTGCAGGCCAACCTACTTATCTGACCAATGATATTGCCCCATTTCATAATTTTGGATAACATTCACTGGTGTGTTTGCAAGAGATATTGGTCTTATGAAGTGCACTAAGCCTTTTCAAGTGATCAGCAAACTGGAGAGGAGGTGGGGAAAACTTTGATTATTTCTGTCCCCTCCTAATCCGTTACCAAATGCAAGGGCAACTAAATTTTCTCAATCACCTTGTTTAAAATTGCTGTTTGTACCTGCCAACCTCATGAGGTTCTGAGTGCTTTCTGGGAGATCTGCTGAGAATTTGCCCACTTGTATCTGATGGCGCAAGAACAATCCGTCCAGTTCTCCCTGAGCGAACAGAGCATCTCATTTACTGTGAAATATATCCTCTTAATTCAATTTCCTTATTTCAGCCTGAAAAGTTCACGTGTATGCGAAAAAAAAATCCAATAGCAAACTCTTAAAAATACAGTTATTTATTGTAAATGATAGCCCCGTTCATGCAGTGCAGCTGGCTGAGACAAACTGCTACAATTTAGATTTTATCTTGCCTCCTTAGTTTCCTCATCCAGCAGCTAATAAAGTGAATCAGCAGTTTTATGTTTCCATTATGGCCGGGATGCAATGGAATTCTTTTCTCTTCTGAACACCCGACTGCATCATGTAAGGTGATCAGAAGGTTATCTCCATGATTTAATCTTGTAGTTCTCTTAAGGGCAGAGACTCATGTGAAGATTCGGGGAGATTTAGCCGCCCAGCAACCGACTTCTTCGGGTGATTAATCTCCCCGAAAAGCCTTTCCACCGCCTAGAATCTAAATCGCCAAGGGGATAGCACTGGGAGTGGTTTGTTTTCCGAAGTCGCCCGAAGTTTCTTTGTGAGGCAAATGCGGGCGACTTTGGAAAACGAGTGCGGTTCAGGTTGTTTTATTTCTTGGTCTGCATTCAGTTGCAAAGTGTTGTTCAGTTCTAGTAACCAGTAGCAATTGTTGCTATGGTCTGCTGCAAACTCTACAGTTGATGACATTACCCAAAAAGATTTTAATCTGTTTCTCTGAAAAGTGATGTTCCAATGTATACATGTATATTCTTGCAGGTTTGTGCAAATGATTCCATACCTTCAGATCTGAGGATCATCTGTGTAAATTACTGTATAAACATGTTCATTTATTCATTGTTATTCATGACTGATCCATGAAGACTCCAAAAATGTTTTGTTTGCATAAAACAAGTTTACCTGTAAAAATTACAGAAGAAGGAAACAAAAATGGCCCGATGCCCAGAAGTTGTTATGCAAATTGTACATCTGTAAATAGATTCCTATTCTGTTCAGTTACACAAGGTTAATTGCATTTCATAGGGTGGAGAGATTAGGACAATACAAATAAACATGATATTTTGTGTACTATTAATGTATGAGTAATATTCTTCACTTTATCATATATAGCTCCCAAAGATTTACAGAGTGCCAAAGATATCAGTGCCATGTAATACCATGAGTTTGCGTGGCATTTTTTGTGGCATTTTATACTGTTATAAAGTTCCATGAATAACTCTAACTGACCTTTAGCCTGGGATTCCATCTGTCTGGGGATGAAAATAAAATTCTACCCCTGTAGGAACCTCTGATGTGGACTTTAAGGATATGGAGTAAGTATGAGATTCATCTGGCTAATAGCTAAGGGTTCAGTCTCTAATTTTTAGGTAAACAAAATAAACTATTTTTTTTTATCCTTTTGTTTCGTACAAGTTGAACAGATATATATATATATATATTGTATATAGTCCCCATGGGAGGTAAGCAATGTAATGTTCATTGGACCATCAAGCCATTGATACACTTGCAGATATTCATTTAATACTAATAGACGAGTCCCTGAGCTGTAATGCCAAATACTTTGTAATGGGTGACACTAAAGGAGCAGATGTATTACTTTCTTTTGAATCATGGTTAAAACCACAACCCAGAAATTAATAAATCTACCTCTAAATAAGTATAAGAAACTTTAGTTAGGACAGGGGTCAATATATCCTGTTGCACAGAACAGTAATGCCAAGAAACCAGAGAAAAGCACTAACAGGGGAATGTAATAAAAGTCGCAAAGAGCAAAATAATTCGCACCAATAAGACTAAAAATCCACAACTCGCAATGTAATATTGTTCCTTAAACTGTTATTGCATTGCGAATTTTAATTGCGCATTGCGAATTTTAATTGCGCACTCATAAGAAGTGCTTCAAGGTGTCGTAATCTTTTGGAGCAAACATAACGACATTTTCAGTAAGAAGTTTTATTACATTGACTGCGCATTGGCGCAAACTATAAAATTCGCAAACGGTCTTTCACTGTCGGAAGTGGTCGCTAAACAGTTTCCGGGCTCGCAAAAGCTATATTAAATTCGCACAAAGCAAAATTTGTTCGCGCAAAGGCATAACTTTTCGCATTGCGAATAGTTTTTCCGTTAGCGATTTTTATTACATTCCCCCGTAACTCTGTTATCTACAGAGCATTTATGGAATACGGGTATGGGATCCATTGAGAACCAGTAATGTACATGCTCAAAAAATGATTTATCTGTAATAATAAAACAATACCTTGTACTTGATGGTAACTAAGCTGCATGAACTCTGTACAGGATCACGTGCACACTCAGGCCCTTTCCCAAATGGTTCTGCTCGGTGCACAGCTCCTAAGGGAGACGGCCCTCCCAATCTCAATGTGAAAAGCAATACAGGCTGGCACACAAAGTGATTCAAACCGGGGTGCAACCCCTGGTACGTTTATTGCGTCACAACGTTTCGGGGGCGCTCCCCCTTCGTCAGGTGATACAGAATCCAACGTGCATACCCATTATATTGCCAAAAAAACACCCGCAATAAATCAATCAATTGTCCAATGTCCAAAATAGAAAAAGTGTCCAAAAAAGTGTCCAAATGTTGTTGCCAATTTTTGTCAATCCCACAAATGTAACCAATTAAGGCTAGAAAAAAGGTAACTTGTTAACCTCACACAGTTATACAAAGTATTCATTTGCAAAGCAATTATGTTAGTTTCAAGGGTATAAACAGAGAAAACAACACAGGGTTATACAATGCTAAACAATTAGCATGCAATCCATATTGGTGGCAAAACAATTTTTAGTAGATTTCTAGAAAGATCCCTTACACACAATGATGCCCAACCATTGGCTGGCAGCAACATGTTTCTCACCGACCCATTGGATGTTGCTCCCAGTTGCCTCAAAGCAGGTGCTTATTTTTAAATTCCAGACTTGGAGACATGTTTTGGTTGCATAAAAACCCTGTGTAGTGCCAAACAGAGACTCCTGTAAGCTGCCAGTCCACATAGGGCTACCAATAGCCAATCACAGCCTTTATTTAGCTCCACAGTAACTTTTTCATGCTTGTGTTGCTCCCCAACTCTTTTTACAATTGATTGTGGCTAACGGTTAAAAAAGTTTGGGGATCCCTGCTTATATGGAAAAGGTCCCAAGTAATCTGGATAACAGGTCCTATACCTGTTTACAAAATTGTTGCCATTATTTGCTAAAGTTGCAACTGTTCTTTGTTGTGTAAATGTTTGTCTTGTGCTGAAAAAAGTTATATTCTATTCCTTGTTTCTTAATGCAATGCCTGATATAACTAGAAAACGACCTCTTCCAATCCAATATCTTGATTGTTTGGATCTAGATTAATGCACTGAATTAATCATTTTGCATCAGGGCAATACATGGGCTGGATAGAATGTTCTTCTAGGAGCTCCATCCCGCTGTCTTTGTATAAATTCACTAAAGCTTTTCTCACAAGCACAATCTGTAGATTCCACTTCTCTAGATAAGGTTAAACAATAAAACACAATTGTTCTTAAAGAAGTCTGCGAGAAAATTGAATTTCCAGTTGGTTCTATAAGTATGTTTGAAAGGCTATAAAATCAACAGCAGGTCCCTCTCTGTGCTCCCCAATCTATTTAGCCGTTGCCGGGCAGAGAATACAGAGTCTTGAAATTGCTTTTAACTGAATGTTGAATTTATCAGATTTGCAAAGATCGTGCTAGATCAGTGATCCCCAACCAGTAGCTTGTGAGTAACATGTTGCTCTCCAACCCCTTGGATGTTGCTCCCAGTTGCCTCAAAGCAGATGATTATTTTTGAATTCCAGGCTTGGAGGCAAGTTTTGGTTGTATAAAAACCAGGTACAATGCCAAACAGAGCCTCAATGTAGGTTGAAAATCCACATAGGGGCTACTAAATGGCCAATCACAGCCCTTATTTGGCACCCCAAGAACATTTTTCATGCTAGTGTTGCTCCCCAACTCCTTTTACTTCTGAATGTTGCTCACAGGTTCAAAAGGTTGGGGATCCCTGTGCTAGATAGATCAATGTAGTTTCTTTGGGAATCACACTTTGGGAATATGAGTAGTTTTATAGGAAAGTAATCCCTTGTATGTTTTTAACCATGACACATGCAAAGCCTCCTGCCCCCTTAAAGGAGAACTAAACCTCCTTTAGCCAAAAGTCCCCGCTGGCCCCCCTCCCTGCCTCCCTGTACAGTCTTACCCCATGAATTGTGTTCCCTCTAGAAAAACTGACTGCACATGCAGAGTCAGTACAGTGGAGCTCACGGGCATCATCTTCTGGCGCTTTGATATTCTTCGGGTTTTCTTCCTCCCCTTCGGCAATTTTCATTACTTTCGGCGTGGGTACTTTTCGACCCGAAGATTGCTTCAACTGCACATGCGCCAATACGGCGTTCACTTTACAAAGAATACTGACGCGCCGAAGATGATGCTTGTGAGCTCCATGTGCTGACTCTGCATGTAGGGTCAGTATTTCTAGAGGGGACACAATTCAGGGGTAACAATGGAGGGGAAAGGCTGAGGCAGGGAGGGGGCCAGCAGAGAAGGGCCAGTGGGAACTTTTGGGGGTGTAGTTCTCCTTTAGCAACTAATTCAAAGAGAAACCAAAAAGTGCACTGTTCACATCACACTTATTGCCAGCCATATATAGAACCCTGCAGCGTGGTTGGCACCTGCCATGTTTGACCATGTCTGAGCCAGTCCCAGGCACCACTAAGTAGAAGCACACTGGGATCTGACCTGCAGCTTGAAGAATGAGTGTAGGGGTGTTAGTGATTAAAAAATTGGTGGGGAGAAGAAATAGGCCCTCTTTAACTTGCAAGCACTGGGTGATCTGTATATAATTCAGCAGCAGTAGTAAATTGGATAGGTTACGTCCCCACTGTAAATTATATAGTGAATAATCTACTCCCTACTGTAATTTTAGATATTAGATGTCACAGAGCAGTTATGTGACCTCTATAAAAGCATAAGCCCAATGGCCAAGTGCTTTTGTACAAATCAAGGAACTCCATGGTGACTTCCTATAACAATTTTGGTGTGTGTGTGTGTGGGGGGGGTGCATTCATCTACAAGAGAAAGAATTGCAGGTGTCATGTAGTGTTTTCCAGAAACACTGATTTAACCTTTGTGCAAATATTAGAAGCTTTGCCTGGTGCTGGTACTCCCTCTGCTGGAGTTGGGTTCTTGAGTTGGGGGGTCGTGGAGCAGTGTAATGACAGAGAAGAGGTGCAGCAATGGGATTCTAAGGTTACGAGGTTCAGTTTAGCTCATAATGTGTCTGGTGCGGATGTTCCCAACTTAACTCTGCCTTAAAGTTGCATCAAAACTGCCTTATGTATAATGGTTGTAAAACAACATTTTCCATTGTGCTTCTCTTTCATTGTCTGACAGCTTTGTTATGGGCAAAATGAAAAGGGCGATAAAACCTGTATATATGGAATAATGTATCCCCAATGCATTTATACAGGTCATGGAACTCGGAGGTGACTTGTAATCAGCAGGGGGTACATTATTTGTTATAATCACTAAGCACCAGTTATAAGGATGTCATTTACAAGATATTCAGGGCGCTTGTGTATAATGAAGATATGAAAAGCTTCAGTGGAATTCTATGACCCTGTATCCTCATGATTGTATGCCGGGTGTTATTATTTCCATTAAGTGACTTTATTTATTTGATATTACTGTGCCCAAGCCCCTGGCTCTGACATGATGTATTTGGGAACATGCAAATAAAGAGTGATGAGTTTTGGTCAGGGCATGCTTTTCTACTAGGGTTTCCACCTGGCCTTATCTTTAATTCCCTATTAATAACATTGATATCAACATCATTTTACCGACCAGACCAGTAAAGTACCAGGTAAGTGGCAGTGGCTGCCCATCTTTTAGCTTAGTGTTTTCTTCATATGCTTTCTAAGAAATATTGACTACATGATTTTCCTTGCTTTATTTGCTATCAACTGAACTCTGCTTGACCATACTTATAATTGTTCTGGGAGCACCTTAATGGCATATGTATGTTCCCTATTTATGGTGGTATATTCAGTATTTTGCATTATGACTAATGGAGATCCCTAGGGGCAAATTTACTTACCCCTAAGTAAATATGCGCACCTCACAACACTTCGCCAGGCGTAAATTCGCCTGGACAACGCTAATTCACAAAGATCCAAAGTTTCGCACAGGATACCAAACACTTGCAAAGTTGCGCTAGCGAAAATATGATCAGCAGTTTGAAGTTACGCTAGCATTGACTAATTTGCATACGGCATGTATGTATGTGTTATATTGCCCTACACATGTGCCCACAGTTTCGTTTAGGTGCCATATGTTATCAAATGTAGGGGGGAAGGAGGGTACCCCAAAAAAAAAAATTTGATCTTTTTCAGCCTATCACTCTGTAAAAAGGAAAAGGCGCCAGCGTTTTTTGGGACAAAATTTCAAGTAAGTCCTATCTACTCTATTGCACTTCGCCTGGTCTGAGGTGCGAAGGCAAATCTGGCGATAGAGTTAACGGTCAGTAAAATCAAAAACTTAGTGAATTTGCGTAGTAACGCTCTTTCGCCAGAGCGAAAATTCACCTGACGTTAGAGTGCGAAGTTGCGCCAGAGTCTATCTCCTTCACTAGAAAAATTACGCCAGCGACCGTTAGTAAATCAGAGAAGTGCCGAAATGATCTCAAGAATTTTCATCAGCATTAGCCACTTCACCCTTTAGTAAATTTGCCCTCTAGTGCGTAGAAACTATAAAAAGCAGAAAATAATGAACAAGAATGCTCGACCTATGAACCATCTACCCTTCTTTATACTCCTGTTTCTTTATTTTCTCCATTGGAATCTGTTAAGCATATTTTTATGCGATTGCTGCCTTGGCCTATAGAGACAACACACACTCTTCAACTAAAAACAACCTAATTTTGGCCTGCCCTTGCACATGTCCTTGTACACTGTAGAGAATTGATTTTAACGAGGCTTATGCATAAAGCATAGAGGCACTGATATTAATACAGGACTTATTGATTTAAAGGGAAACAAACTGTTTAAGTATTAGATTAGGAAGGAATCAGAGTCCTGAAATAAAATAAGTTGTTCTTTTCCTGCCTGTGATGTAAATAACAGTTGTTAAGCAACCTGCTTAGAACATTCTACCCGAATAATCTCATTAGTAAAAGTACCAAGGACAGTACAGAGAAGTGACAAACACATTTCCTTGGGATCATAGAGTTTTAAATTAATCTATTAGTTAACTCTTCATAGAGTTAACTAATAGATTATGCTTCTGAGGAAGTGGCGTTGAGGCCACGAAACGCGTTAAGCATGGACTGTGTTTGATGCACTGTTGGTGTATGTTCATGTATGTCATTTAATCTTCAATAAATAGAAACATTTTAACTTCCGACCTGGTCTGGTCTAGACCTGGTCTAGTGCTCCGTGGATCAAAGACCTTTTCAGATACTAATTGCTATGCTTAATCCGGAGGCGTGTCGGTGTTGTTAGCACGGCCTGTTTTTTGGTTGGTGCCTGACCCTGGAGTCTGGATGAGTGCTCTCCTAATTGTGCTTCCATTCCATAATGCTTACAGTATGTGGCATTGCCTCCTTAAAAACTTGGGCCGCATCCATTCCACCGCCCTTATTGGGATCTCTATATCCCCACCTACCCTCAGCAACCCGATGCTCCTCACTGGCATTCCTTTGCTATGCCGGACAGGAATATCCACTGTGGCCACGGTCCCATTACCCTCTCTTACAACTATTCTCCTCACTGTCACTATGACCCTAACTGGTAGAGTATCTACTGGAAGGCTACTTAGCTCCTGGTTGGGGCTCGAAACTGCCCTTGCTACCCCTTTTCACCTACCTTCTACACCTAGTGCACACTATTACATTACTCTCCTGACTTTGGCTGAACCTACCACCTAACTTCAGGGCTGGGCTTTTCTCCTCCAGCAGGTGTTCTTCATTGGACCACGCCCACCTACAAACTCCTCCTCCTGACTCTTCTGTTCCCTTTTTTATAGTTTTCCCATGCAAGCTCCTTCAGTTACAGTTACACCATAATAAACAGTTACCATAACTGCCCGCTAGTGGTCAAACTCCTAAAGTACAATTTTCCAAAAAATTACAAGTTGGAATATGCAAATCCCCACATACACACTTAACAGACATCCTCATATACCACACTTTCCACATTACACAATCTTCAGCCACCTTACATCATGCCCACTTTCATCCAGCACTTTATTTGGTTCTATGGGGATTGGGCAGCTTCCTAATGTTTTAAGCATTTCACAGGACAAAATCCATATCTACACCTCCAGATTCTGCTTCTGTAACCAGTGCCAAAGACGCAGCCACAAGAAAGTGCAGGTTTTATGCATTGCATTTAATTACAGAATACAGAGAACATGGTGTAAAAACATCAGTTTGATAGAATACTCATCACAGACCTCAAATGTGTGCAAATAAATTTTTTTTAAAGTGGGGTCAGTTGTTATGAACAGAATTTGCATGAGATGCATGAGATGCATGAGTATTCAGCGTTGGAGAGCCTTGGCCTAGTCTTCCGTTGCTACATATATATTTATATATATATATATTTATATATATATATATATATATATTTTTTTTTTTTTTGTAGTCGTCATTTTACTGATCTCAAAGAATTTTAACAGCTGCTTAAAATGCTACTATGTTGCAAATTGGTTTCTTTTAAGCATGCACAGCCAATAATCTCCAGCTCTTCCTCCACATCAACTCCCAGCATGCCTTGAAAATTATAAGGCTATTAAAAGAGATTCTGGGAGTTGCAATTCACACCAGAAAAGTTCATTATCATTTTGGGTGTGAGAAGCTGAACATGCAGACTGGCATATTCCATTGCTCTGAAAAACGATATTCAAAGCACTGTAGGTAAATCTCAAAATAGAGTCTCTCGCAATATTCTAAAATAACCCTATTGGTATGTATTGCTATTTGTAGGACTATACACATATATATTATGCCTTTAGAATTAAGAATATATTTTATTCCCGTGCAGTTTAGAATGTAGAAACCTGCTGATTCAGTAAATGTACATAATGTATTCAGCAATCCTTTATTTTCTCAGAATTCAATAACAGAAGTGATCAGAAGACTGGCAAAGCGAGGGTCAATCTTTCCCCATCGGTTTAGCTGTGACTTTTTCAGGAAAGCAAAAAAAAAACAAAAACTTTTTTTTTTACATACTTTTTTTGTTCAAATATACATTCTGGCTCTAAACAAAGTCCCTCTTTTTTTTGGTGTTTAGTGTAGTTACAAAAAACTGTACATTACAAACAGTATAGAAACAAACCAGAATAAAATGAGGAGTTGCGGCACACCCTGGCTAATTCTCTATAGAAAGCAAAACTAAATGATCACCCTCTATCTGCTGCTGAACTGGAAGGGGATACTATTATCCCTAAATTTCCCTTTATTAAAAAAGAAAAAAAATCCCTTTTTATGCACTTTTAGTTCCACAAGTTCTGTGATCCCTGACACGAAGGATTAAAGGTAGACTACACAATGCGATTACCTCCGTTCCTGTCGTGACCGAGGAACCGCACGCGTCACGTAGGATGCGCCGAATCTAAGCAATAGCAATGTCGCACATAGAAGCTGATTTTATCCAACACGACACAACTGTCAGATGCAAACTCTGCATGTTGCGTCTTCATTCTGACAGTCGCGTCGTGTTGGATGAAATCAGCTTACATTCGATTCGGCGCATTCGATGTGATGCCTGCACTTCCTCGCTTTGCGTCAGAATGGTGGTAATCACATTGTGTAGTTCAACCCTTAAACCATGGTTTTTTCACCATAGTTTTTAATTCCCCCCCCAATATTGCTGATGGTAATCAGGTGAAGATCGCAGCGTCATTCACATGGGCAGCAATCGGTGACAATGATACTACAAGGGCTCAGTTATAAACACAAAATTTGCACCTGAGCAGGAACCCACAGCAACCAATCAGTGATCAGCTTTTTTTTAGCCAGCTGCAGGTACTGTAGAAAGATGCAAGCAAGCATCTGATTGGTCGCCATGGGTTAATGCCCAGGTGCAAATTTGACCAGTGTTTATAAATGACCATGAACCCCAAGATCTGCAGTATTGTAAAAAATGATTTGAGATGAGGGGGGGGCTTCATTTACAAAGCAGGTGCAAAATGTCATTTTTTTAAAAAAAACCAGCATGATAGCAGGTTCTGCCCGCCGTTTGGTAAATGATTTTCTCTGTATTCGTGTTGGAATGGCATCACTTCCGGTAGAGTCCTGCACGGAACCAATTTATTAAACCCGCAAACCGGACCCGCAACCCTCGTACTTACCCATTTGGACCCGCTACCCGACCCGCAAGTACCTTATCTGCCACCCGATCTGCGACCTGCTAACCATCAAGAAACAGGAAGTGCTGTCATTGTAAACCGGAAGTGACATCATTGGAAGTTGGCGTGATCAGAAAAAAAGGACTAAAACTCGATATTGAGAAGACTCGTGACCGACCCACGATCCACAAACCCAGAGAGCGTCCGTCCCGCGTCTATACCCGCTCCCGAAACTTCTACCTGCAACCTGCAGGGTAACGCAGGTTTTTGCGAGTAACCCGAGGATACCCGACCCGCTCCAGGACTCTAACTACCAGCCATTTATTGACTCTGATTTGCAACCCGATAAGCGTTATTCTGGAATTACTGCCACTAGGAATGAGCAAAATAAAAAAAAAAAAAAATTTAAAAATTGTCACACAAAAAAATGTCTAGTGACTTCAATTTTTTGGTGTTTTTTAGATTTTTGGCGAAGCGAAATGGGTCATATTTGCCCATCACTACCTCCCACTTTCAGGCTGCCAGTAGATTCCCTGGTGTCCATGTGTTTATTTGTATGCAGGCAAGTGTCTTTTTGTCAATAGCTTTGATTTTCGTTCAATTTTGCATCTTGTTTTAAATGAGCCCTAAGATCTAAGAATGTGGTCATATTAAAAGTAACTAGAATCTGAGCCATAAAGCAGGACAGAACTGTTGTTTGGTATCAGTAAGGAGGCTATGCTTTGGTTACACTGATTTATTTTACTAGCATGACACATTTTATCCAGGCACAAATATAAATGGTATTTCTGATGATAGTGTCCCTTTAACTCCCAGTTAGTTATGGGTAATAGTTGTTGGGTGGTATAGTTCAGCAGCAGCAGAGTAGCTGGTTGACTATCATTGCTCAATGTGCAGTTAGATTTAAAAAAAAAGAAACTAAGTTAGAGCCTATTATGTTCATAGTGCACAGTATATCAGTTTGTTGGGTGTAGGGAGGGTCCCGAGCTGTTAGTTTTCATCCGCACAAAGTACCAGCGCCAGTTCCGTCCGGTAAAGCTTTCCTCCGTCTGACAAGGCCATGATACTCTTCTTGTATGTTGAAAGGCTTTTAATGTCCAAGTCCTATTTTGGGTACAGATAATACTGGGTAATCCACTTTCCCATCACACAATCTGCACTACACAATGCACTGAACATTTTATTTTTACAACGATATCACTATATGCTGTATATATATATATATATATATATATATATATATATATATATATATATAATGCCTATGACATAAACTGAGGGCCCCTTAATGTGCTCCAGAAAGCATCTCCACCAGTCATTAATGGAATAATCAGGGCAGGATTTTCAGCATTACTCAGGCTAAGGTGATTTAATGCCTTTCAGCCATAATGGCGTCCCCGTCCTTTTATCCTTCTTTACAAATTAGGAAGATTTCATTTTTCAGATCTAATTTAAAACCAAATTATCCTTTCCAAAAATAAAGTCGGTGATTACCTTTTTATTCTTCTCGCAGAGATCTTTCAGCAAGTCGTCCAGTTCATTTTCATCCATATGGCCGTTGCCGTCCTGTGTGATAATGAGAAAGTGTCCCCACATCAAAGCCTTTCATTTCGATGCGCTGTCAGGCTGCTGCTTTACATTCCCACACAAGGACTCAGCCTTGGTTAAAGCATATTATGTCTGCAATATCTTTATTCACCTAAATTAGCTTTGCTGTAGGGCAGTGGGGCAACATTGTGCCTTTAAAGGAACAGTTCAGTATAAAAATAAAAACTGGGTAAATAGATAGGCTGTGCAAAATAAACAATGTTCTAATATAATTAGTTATCCAAAAATGTAATGTATAAAGGTTGGAGTGACTGAATGTCTAACATAATAGCCAGAACACTACTTCCTGCTTTTAAGCTCTAACTCTGTGACTTTAACGGGGGCCACATGGGACATAACTGTTCAGTGAGTTTGCAATTGATCCTCAGCATTCAGCTCAGATTCAAAAGCAACAGTTATGACCCATGTGGCCCTCCCTCAAGTCTCTGATTGGTTACTGTCTGGTAACCAATTAGTGGAAACCAAGAGAACTGAAAAGCAGGAAATAGTGTTCTGGCTATTACACACCCAGTCACTTTAGCCTTTATAAATGATATTTTTCGCTAACGGACTATATAAGATACATTATTTATTTTGCACAGCCTATCTATTTACCCGGGTTTTATTTTTATACTGAGCAATTCCATTAAGGGGATATTAGTCCCAATATATTTTATTTAGTATTTTCGTATGTATATTTAGCAAATAAAACAGGAAAGGTAGGCTCCATGCACAAATAAGGACAATTATACTGGAAAAATGATGGTACCCTATTAAACCACAGTATGGATTCTAGGCAGGGTCGGACGGAGACATCCGGGGCCCATTGGGGCTAACCTTAAGAGCCTGGTTCCCACCACTTCCCACAATGAGTGCCCCTTATATTTGACCTCCCTCCTTTCCTCCCATGATCAGGGACAGGGGATGGTCCAGGCAGGAATAGGGGACAATCTGGGCAGAAAATGGGGACGGTTTGGGCGGGAAGAGGGGATGGTCCAGGTGCACTAGTGAGTTATGGTGAGACCTGGACACTTCTGTTTTTCTTAGGACTGTTTGGGTCATAACTGCCTGTTTGGGTTTCACCCTTGTGAAACCCGAACAATAATCTTGTCAATAACCACCTCCGATGTCAAAACCTCTGGTCACTCTAGGCACAAAAACGCCCCAAATGTCACTGCTTCACCACTGATGTCATCATCCAACCCCCCTTGTTCCTTTTTTTTTTTGCAGAAATCAAAGGTGGCAACACTACCCACCAGCCTAATATGACACTGATTCTAGTCACCTGCTTTTCAATTCAATTAGCAGGGCAGGATTGGAAATTGCACAAATGGAATAGTAACAAGGCCATATGTTCTATATGAACATCTAAGAGCCAGAGCTTAGGGCAGCGGCAGCCTATATAGAAAGCCCTAAGCCCACCTCCAGATACTTTGCTGTGAAATCCAGCCACTAGTTTTAGTTTCAATGAGGCATAAACCAGTTAGTTGCACAAGTGATAAAATAAAAATGCTCTGTGAACAGCAGATTCTGCATTTATACGTGACACGTACCTTATCATATAACTCAAACACTTTATTGAATTCTTTTGCACACATTTTGACACCCTGAGGGATAAAACACATTGGATTAATACAAAGTCTTATTAAAGCAAATGTGTATAAATGTGTTTACTGTGCTGGACACCACTGCTTACCTGGAATTTTAGAAGGAAATTCTCTTGCACCGGAAGTAACCTTTGGAGGAAGAAAAGGTTTCAGGTTGGTGTTGTGTTACATGGATTTCAATGCAAGTTGCAAAATACAAATGTCTAAGGCTTATGTTTCTATAAAATACAGTATCAGACACATTAACATTCCCCTCACCACGAGGCTATAATAAATAATAATGAATAATAATAATAATATCATAATATCAATAATATATTATTATTAGTAATTGGAGCTGGGGGATTCATTTACACACACTTCTCGTCTGCTTTATTCTGATTCATTTTATATCAGATTGGGCATTTTCCATCTCCCCTCCCCCTGTAATTGCACACGGTACATTCATATTTAGTACGTGCACCAGTGATTTCTATAACCGCCAAAGCACCCATGTTCCCCAACATCAGCAGTTGGCAGATTACAACCTAGGCGGTACCATTACATGTATGGAACCTGTGATACAGAATGCTCGGGGCCTGGGGCTTTTTCGGATAAGGGACCATAATTTGGATCTTCATACTTAAAGGGATACTGTCATGGGAAAAAAAAAATGTTTTCAAAATGAATCAGTTAATAGTGCTGCTCCAGCAGAATTCTGCACGGAAATCCATTTCTCAGATTTTTTTATATTCAATTTTTAAATCTGACATGGGGCTAGACATATTGTCAATTTCCCAGCATCCCCAAGTCATGTGACTTGTGCTCTGATAAACTTCAATCACTCTTTACTGCTGTACTGCAAGTTGGAGTGATATCACTCCCCTCCCTTTTTCCCCCCAGGAGCCAAACAAAAGAACAATGGGAAGGTAACCAGATAACAGCTCCCTAACACAAGATAACAGCTGCCTGGTAGATCTAAGAACAACACTCAATAGTAAAAACCCATGTCCCACTGAGACACATTCAGTTACATTGAGAAGGAAAAACAGCAGCCTGCCAGAAAGCATTTCTCTCCTAAAGTGCAGGCACAAGTCACATGACCAGGGGCAGCTGGGAAATTGACAAAATGTCTAGCCCCATGTCAGATTTCAAAATTGAATATAAAAAAATCTGTTTATTCTTTTGAGAAATGGATTTCAGTGCAGAATTCTGCTGGAGCAGCACTATTAACTGATTCATTTTGAATAAAAATATTTTTCCCATGACAGTATCCCTTTAAAGTCTAGTAGGAAATCATGTAAAGATTAAATAAACCCAAAAGACTGCTGCTACTTCCAAAAGGATTAATCAGTATGTTTTAAGAACAAGGTACTGTTTTATTATTAAAGAGAAAAAGGAAATATTTTTAAAAAATTTGGATTATTTTGATATCATGGAGTCTATGGGAGATGTCCTTTCCATAATTTGGAGCTTTCCAGATAATGGGTTTCCAAATACCAGATCTCATACCTGTAACATACATAAGCTAGGGTGCTACCCTCTCTGCTTTGCTCAAGTACACTTCTCCTCTACTAGTGGCCTTATCAATATAATGCTGCTCTGCTTCAGCTGGCCCAGGTTTGCCATGTCTGGAAGGTAATGGGTCTGACAATTGCATCATGTTATGCCCCTCCCAAAACTACTGGCAAAATATGCAAAATATATTCATTAGTCATGGCCCCACTGGGCCCTATACACTCCTGGTCCCCTGAATCTGCAGTGTCCTTGATAAGCAACTGCCTGCTCCTAAAAGTGTCAGGGGCCCACTGGAAAACCTTAGACCACAGGCCCACTCTCCAAGTAATAGTTCCTTTTCTCTTTACTAACTTTCTTTATTCTCTTTTATTCTCCTTAAATACTATTTTTAATCATTCCCTCCATCCCCCTCCTTCTCTTTGGGTAATGGGGAATGACCATGGTATAGCCATTGTATAGGCACACAAGGTAAATGCTTGGGTCAGCCCAGTGCCACCAGGGCCCACCAGTAGTTTTCCTGGTATCCTAGTGGACCTGTCTGACTGCACAACAAGTTCTCCCCACAGGACTTTTCACCAGCGTTGCCACCCACAGCGACATCGCCAATTCACTAACAGGTGCAGTCGTAGCATTCATTTGCACTCCAGGCGACTTTTCGCTCTGGCGAACGATCGTTACTCCGCAAATTCACTAAAGTGCTAAAAAGAAGCTAGATCTTCCTCAATCTTCTGTCACTTACATCATATCATGTGAGCCGAAAATGCATTAAAGTTAAAAAAAAATGCTGGCGACTTTTCCTTTTTTTTTTAAGCGGAATTGCCTGCAAAAGTCCTAAAAAAAACTTTTTTTAGGGAACCTGTTTTCTCCAGACATTTCATAACATATGGAACATTAATTTTACAGTGACTCATGTGTAGGGCATTATATTATGTTTCTTGTCTTAATTAAGGTTCCCTGGACATTTTTAACAACTTCGCCTGTTAGTGAATATGCGTAGTGGTAGCGAATTTGCGCCTGGTGAAGTGGTGCGATAAGTGTGAAGCGGTCGCTGGCAACAATTCGCCCTTTAGTGAATCTGCCCCCTGGTCTGGGCAAACCAAGGACAGTGATGAGATGAGGCCTGGAGTCACTGCCAGTTATATTGGTGCCAATAAATTGTGAACTTCACCACAAGCCTTACCACTCTCTCATTCTCAATCCTAAATGCATCCAACCTTTATTTAGACATTTAGCTCAGATGGCTCAGATATGAGCACTGTAATGTCCATACCAGTCCTGCTCCATCTGTAGTATAGTGATGTTAATTCACTTGCAAAAATGTTTACCTGCATTCTCAATAAAACTATGCCTTCAAGAAGGGCTGAATATATAGCCTATATACAGTAAGTGTCTTAGGGACATGAAATATGTAATTAAAGATTTTTTCTACTTTTTAAACCGTTTTTTTGGTCTGATCTATACAGTATGTGGCTTCCTGGAGTGCCTTACACATTTCTTACATTGTATATAGCAGGAGTGACTGCCACAGACTCGCACTAGTGGGATAACTGCTCGAGATTAGCTTTACTCTTCACTAGGCTTCTCTTGTGCTCCGAACACGGCACGGCCAATTATCAGTGCTGAACCGTAGGATGAATGCGACGCCGCATTTTTAATTATTTCGACAATAATAGAAAATGTCAAGAAGAACATTTCTGCACAAACAAATGTGATTCTCTGTTTACTAGATTAATACAAAGTCCCGGAGTTTATTAAATCACTTCTGTGCCGTTTGATTTGATTTATGAGAAAGAAAAAATGCTCCATCAGAACCGCACAAAGGCTTCATTAGGAATATTTATCTGAATGTAAGGGGGGAAAAAAAGTAAAATAAATTCCATCAATTACAAGGGCCTGCTTTTCATGGGTTTTCATGAATACTGTATTAACCGCTCAGAACAAATTTACTTACAAATCAGCAAGTCATCATAAACAAGACAACTGAAAACAAAAACAGTTTGACTTTCTTTAGTTTAAATAAGAATTTGTGAAAGGATTCAAGTCAAATCAAAATATCCTCCTCAGGGGGGACAAAATGCATGAGTGCAATCTGCTGGGATCAAAGGATGAAGCTGCTTAACTGCTTAATAAACTCATGGACCTGTGCTGGATTTACTTTGTTCTCTCAACTCTAACTCAAATGTGTATGCAGTTAAGTACTGTATCTATATATATATATATATATATATATATATATATATATATATATATATATATATATATACTGCTCCAGGGCTCAAAATGGTATGCACCAGGCAAGGATCCCCGAAATGCCCCTGCTGGCATTATCATTTAATAATCAGCCCTGTAGCATCAGCTTATATTACAGACAACCTCATTTTCTGCTTGATAAATGACCCCTAAGCTTAGCTTCTCAACAGCTGCTCAGAGCCCACTGAGCATGTGAGTGTCACAGACACTTTCCAAGATGGTGACCCCTGTAACAAGTTTGAAGTCCTGGATCATTGCTGCTATTGACAAGCTGAAACTTTAGGCTGGTGCAATAAGTTCTGTATATAAAATATGGCATTTCTAGCCGTATTCATTTTTAGGGTTTAGTTCTCCTTTAACTAACACAATTAACCATTGAATTCACCTATGTCATTATGACAACATGTGCGAGTACAAAATACAATGACATTCTTGACAATTCCATGCAACAGTGATAAAAGTTTGTAGAAGGTTCTCTCTTGTTTCAGCAGGTTAACAACCCTGCGTACAAACTAAGATCCATACACTGAGGTGGGAGTGGAATAATTTGACCTCAACCCAACAGAACACCTGTGCGATAAACATAAAGGAACACTTCAGTATAAAAATAAAAAACAAGGTAAATAGACAGGCTGTGCAAAATAAAAAATGTTTCTAATATAGTTAGTTAGGCAAAAATGTAATATATAAAGGCTGGAGTGACTGGATGTGTAACATAATAGCCAGAACACTACTTCCTGCTTTGCAGCTCACTTAGTTTCCACCGATTGGTTACCAGGCAGTAACCAATCAGTGACTTGAGGGGGGGCACATAACTGTTGCTTTGGAATCTGAGCTGAATGCTGAGGATCATTGCAAACTCACTGAACAGTTATGTCCCACGTGGCCTAAAGTCACTGACTAACTCAGAGTTAGAGAGCTGAAAAGCAGGAAGTAGTGTTCTGGCTATTATGTTACACATCCAGTCACTCCAGTCTTTATACATTACATTTTTGGCTAACTTACTATATTAGAAACATTGTTTACTTTGCACAGCCTATCTATTTACCCAGTTTTTATTTTTATAATGAACAATTCCTTTAAGCAATGATACAGGCCAGGCCTGATTGTCCAATGTCAGTTCCCAAATTCCTCTACAAATGAATGGAAGCAAAGTCCACCAGCAATGCTTCAACATTTAGCATTAAGAAATCCTTTCCATTAGAGTAGAGGCTGTGATAGCAGCCAAACTAGGACCAACTACTTATTAACACCCTTGGTTTTGGGAGTAAGATGCTGGCCAGGCAGCTGTCCATATACTTTTGGCCTTATAGTTAGTGATGGGCGAATAAATTCGCCACGTGCGAATTTGCAGCGAATTTCAGAGTTTTGGTGCCTGCGAATAAATTAGCATAAGCGGCGTGAAAATTGTGGCGCGTCAAAAAAAAAATTGCCACGCATCAGATTAGCCACGTGCCAAAAAATTTCTGCACGTCAAAATTATTCAGGCGCCCATTGACTTTTATGCATTTGGACAAAATAGGTGCGTGTCAAATAGTTGTCGCGTCCGTCAAAATTGATGCACGTCAAAATAATTTTGTGTTTCGCTAATTTTTCACCATTTTGCGAAACGGGACAAATTCGCCTATCACTATCTATAGTGTATATAACTTAATATAAAAGTATATATTTTAATGTGCCCTCAGAAAACACCTTTTCCATAACTCTAACCACTCATACAGGGGCACTGAGCCAATGAGGCGAGTTGAGAAATACATTATTAATAAATTATTATATTACATTAAATAATACATTATTGTATTATGACACTCAGGTCCAGTGGGGAACATTTGCTGTACCTACAATATGTTAGTGGTTCAGTGATTACCTTTAACCTTACAGGCTGCTGGGGAATAATGGGACTGGGAGCTGTTGTTTGAAAGTAGTTGAAGGCACAGTTTTTAGCCTCTGTTTGAAGCCTATTAGAACCAGCAGACATGAAACAGATATAGGCAAGGAACATTGTGCAGAATATTTAGAACTGTGATTGATGAGACTTACATGGACATTTCTGTAAGGCCCAGTTTTCCGTCGTTATTGGTATCAAACATCAGGAGCTGCAAAAACAAAAGTCATTTCCACAATGAATATGCTGGAAAGCATTTCTTACTGACCATGTTAAATGGGTGGTTCCCCTTTAAATAAACTTTTGGTACGTTATAGCAACAAATTCTGAGCAACTTTTCAATTAGTCTTCATTATTTCTTTTTTTTGTAGTTTTTAAAAATGATTTGGCTTTTTCTTCTGACTCTTTCCAGCTTTCGAATGGGAGTCACTGACCCCATTTTTAAAAAAAATGCTTTTTAAGGCTACAAATGTATTGTTATTGCTACTTTATATTACTCATCTTTCTGTTCAGGTCATATTCCAGTCTCTTATTCAAATCAATGCATGGTTGCTAGGGGAATTTGGACCCTAGCTGGCAAATTGCTGAAAGTGCAAACTGGAGAGCTGCTGAATTAAAAGCTAAATAATAAAAAAAACATAAATAATAAAACATGAAAACCAATTGCAAACTGTCTCAGAATATCACTCTCTATATCATACTGAAAGTTAAGTAAAAGGTGCATAACCCCATATAATAATAAGTTATTGCTGCAGCAGGCATGCTTAGTCATCTGTATGATTGGCAACCTAGGGCACTGCCCACTAAGAATTCCCCAAATTCTATTGCTGGGAGTTTTTAGCTAAGGTAACAAAGAACATCTTATTTATCTATGAAATTATATGATGTTGTTAAAAAGGTTGGGGAACAGATTCCAGTCCAGCCATAAATGTAAATGAAACAGGGCTGCATAAAATACCCACAGCTTAGCAATCCTCTCATTTTGTTCTGTGATAATGGAGATGGAGGAAAGGTGGGGAGTATTATATTTATTACTTGCACCTTTTGGGTATATGGAGTAAGTTTGCAATTGCTTTTGTCCATTACTTGTTTTTAATTACCTATACCGAATAAATACGTGAGAAATATTTACCAAGATTTGATTCACATCCCCAAGTGTAACTTCTGTATATCCAGGTCATGGTATATCTGTAGAAATAAGTCAATTCAACTGGACTTGCAGAATTCTGAATTGAGAAAAAGCCAGTTGGATGACTGGTGAAACGTCTTCAAGAAAAACACAGCAAGTTCAGTTGATTTGACTTATTTCTATAGATATACCATGACCTGGATGAATGAGAATCTTCACAAACATCCAGTATGATACAGATTCTTTTGTTTACTGGGCAGCATTATAATAGCCATATGCTGGCCGATCCTGTGCAGTATCTGACTGACAGCATATGATGTGCCAAACACTGAATAACCACTTATCTATTGTCATTTGGGCCAACAGCCCTTAGGACTGGCTCAGCAGGGAGTGAATAGGAGCTGCGGTTGCCCTGGCCAATTTGGAGCACCAGCTGACGGCATTTTCAAACCTGCCTGAAACAAGGCAAGTAACAAAAGAAAATCCTGGGTGTACATAGCAAAGCTCCAGTAATATTGTTCTGTTCCAGGTCATTTACTTATCGAAAACCCCTAATTCATCTGTAAGGTTGACATACCACAGATCTCCTATAAGGAGCTGTTATAGATCAGGTCTTCATCCTTATTATGGGACAGACTAGAGCTTCCCGGAGCATGGGGCCCGATTCTGAATCTCTTATGCTGAGCCGATTCCTGGATCTCCTTCTATGTTTCCATCCTTCCCTCTTCCCTAGCATGTTGTAATGGCATAGACTGAGCCGACATTATTCAGACATCTAGCTTAGACGGCTCATCATCAGGTCCCACCTTGCTACTCCATTTAATCAGATGATTATCAAACCCTTTTCCCAATTAAATAAACGAATGGATCTATACCCATAGCACTGAACTTTCCTACATGAAGACCTAGGGGCAAATTCCCTAACTGGCGAATATTCACCAGCGACGGCTTCGCAGCCACCGTAACACTTCGCCGGGCGTAAATTCGCTAGGACAATTCCAATTCACTAAAATGCAAAGTTGCGTCCAGGGCGCTGAACACTGGCGAATTTTCTCTAGTGTTACTTCGGCAATCAAAGCGAAGATTCGATAGCGTTGGCTAATTTGCCTATGGCAGGAAATGATAAAGTTGAATGGACGTATATGTTGCAGCAAATACATTACATTACACAAGCCCAGGAAACCTTAATAAAGAAAATAGAGTTGTTATAATGCCCTACACATAAGCCCAGTGTATAGTTTATGTATCATATGTTAGAAAATGGAAGGGGAGGAACCCGGTTACACAAAAAATTTTTTACAGACCTTTGAAAAAAGGAAAAGACACCAGCGTTTTATGGGACTTAAAAAAAATTTGGACTAAAAATAGAGGAAGTCCTATGCACTCCATTGCACTTCGCCTGGTCTGAGCTGGCGAAGGCAAATCAGGCGAATGAGGTAACGTTCAGTAAAATCCGCATCTTAGTGAATTTGCAGAATTACATTTGTTTGCCAGAGCAAAAATTCGGCTGGCGTTAGAGTGCAAAGCAACGTTAGCGTCCATCTCCTTCACTAGCGAAGTGAGGCCTGTGCTCGTTAGGAAATCTGCGAAATTCCTAAGTGATATCACGCTGGCGAATTATCGCTAGCGCTGGTCACTTCGCCCTTTAGGGAATCTGCCCCCTAGTTGGTGATATATTCACAACTGTCAGTTTTCATAGATTATGAAGAGCAAACCACCTTCCTACTATTCTGCATGACAGCATGTGCCCCTATTTTATACTACAAGCAGGATATACTAAGTCTGGATTCCATGTAGACCTCTCTTTTATTTGCTTTCATAAACAATGATATCTGTCTGCTACGAGTGCCGAGCAGCAGAGTCATCTGGCCTTTCTATAAAATAAAACACCTTCCCAATAAATCTGCTAATGATTTTCTGAACACGCACACTATCAAAATCTAATTAGCCAATAATGAATCCTGACATGAAGTTAATGTTGCACAGTGTGAGAATCCACGGAATAATTACATTTGCTGCCAAAGACTATTATTTACAATAAATAATAACAAAAGTGTCGTATTTATAAAATTTGCATGTGCAATAGGTGCCTCTGAAGTACTGACTTCTCTAAAGGGCAAGTAAAGAACTCACTTCACTTAGCCTGTTAGTCGTATAGTATAGGGCTGCTATGCTACTTGAGTTAGACTAGTCCTTTCTTGTGAGCCCCGGATAGCAGCAGCAGGCTTGGAGGAGGGGCGGCCATGACGCTGCGCAACTGGAAGGGAAGGTTTGGTCACAGCTGAGCAACAGCTATCTAATTGGTGGTGGCTCCGGAGTGGGCGGAGCCAAGTGACGCCATTTCGGATGAGTCTGAAGAGAGTGCAGCCATTTTAAAGAAGACAGCGGAGGGAGCAGTTGAGTTGTCGGCATGGCAGATCTTGAGGCGTTGATCGAGAAACTGAGGGCTGAGGCACAGAAGAGGGGCGGTGAGTGGCTGCGGAGGCTCATACCTGAGGGGGAACCCGAAGCAGCACAGGCAGTTCCCAGGAGGTCGAGGAGAGCCCAGGCCCCAACCAGGAGAAGTCCGTCGCCGGTGGGAAGGAAGAGGGGTGCAGCAGCCACGAGTCCGAGCGCTGGTAATTCTAGTGGGCACAGTTCCATGGAGGTGGACCGGAGCAGCGGCGGTGAAGGCAGACGGCGTCGCTCAGCATCCCCGCAGCCCAGCACTTCGGCGGCATCGACACAGAGCAGGGCGGGAAGGAGCCGGCGCGAGTTCGCATTGAGGAGCGGAGTTCAGTCAGATGGCGGCAGCACAGCAAGCCAGTCGGGCGCGGCACTTCGGCAGCAGGGGGATGAAGCAGGCGGCCTAAGCAGAGGGCAGCGACAGGCCCAGGCAAGTGCAAGGGATTTTATGGCAGGGCCCAGCGCCATGGGGGGAATTACAGCGGGCCCAAACAGGGGGGGCAGCGCTCCAGGGGCAATGGGGAATATGCGCCCAAGGGAAAGCGACATATGGCAGGGCACGGCTGACCAAGCGTTTGGGCCAGGTACCCCTGTAGGGGGTAACACTGGGGGGGAGGGCAAGAGGGGATCCTCCTGAGAGGGGTATGGTCGGCAACAGGCTGGTGACGGGCCCACAGCAGGGGCAAGTCATGACGAGCGGGTCGGCAGTGGGCGGGGAAATGGCTGCTGATCAAAGCGGCATGGCGCTCCCTCCACTTTTATCGTTGCAGGTCCCCGAGAGCAGTGGATGCCAATCAGGAGCCGGTCCAGTCCAGGACAGCGGGATGTCCAGAAGTCAAGGGCCAGGTACTGACCACATAGTTCAATGTAATATTCCTTTAAACATGCAAATAGGGCAACCAGCTACGGGTGGGGTGAATCAGCAGAGGGATCAGTCAACAGAATCATTTATGGAGGCATTGAGGCTATTATTCTCACAGTGGCAAAAAGGTCAAGGGAGTCAGTTCTCATGTAGGACAGAGGCTAATACACCGGGGGATGCGGGGGTAGCTTCCACAGCTGTTCCACTGGCTGCTGCAAATAGAGAGGTAGGTAATGCCCCAGGGGTGGGGAATGGGGGTTCAACGGCGGGTTCCGTATCGGCAACACAGGGGGAATCCAATAGTGGGGATAATACGAAAGACAAAAAACTGCCTTTGTCTGATTCGGCAAAGAGCAACACTTATGTTTGTTTCGAAGGCCCCTTAGGAGCTCACTTAAAACCTGAGGTAAGGGAGAAGATATGGAAGCGGGAGTATGTAGACATATTTACATTGCTGCCGCTGGAGCGTTTTGGGATAGATAGATACGAGAAAGGGAAGGAGCATAGAAAGGAGGAGGATGAGGAGAGGCGCAGGTTTCGCTTGATTCCCAGAACTTTTGGTAATTGGTTACAGGCTTTTTCCATACTGGCGAGTGTGGTGGGGGAAAGACATTCGGAGCTATGCTCCGCATTATTCTGTTATTTGGACGGAATATGGGAAGCACACAGGGTTTATGGGGGACTTGCATGGCTGCGTTACGACGAGCAATTTCGTCAGCGTATGGCTGTTCGGACGGATCTGAATTGGGACCACAGGGATATTGGGCTTTGGATGCGGCTGATGAATACTAAGGGCTATCAGGGGTATGGGGGGTCTAGCACTACCACAAACCAGCCCTTTCAGGGAGGTGCCGGCGGACCCAGTGTGGGTTCAGCCGGGGGACACAAAAAGGGAGTGTGCTGGCTGTTTAACGACAGCCAGTGTAAGTGGGGTTCATCATGTCGATTTCGGCATGAATGTTCGTGGTGCGCCGGGACCCACCCGGGCAGTAGGTGTTTCAAAAAACCAAAAGGGGCTGCACCTAGAACAAGGGAAGGTTTTGGAAAAGGGAGTGACGCCAGTGATTCTCGAAGTGATGGTCCCATGGCTAAATAGATATCCCAAGAAGGATAAGGCTCAATTGTTGAGGGAAGGATTTCAATTCGGATCCCAGGGAGAGAGGGGAGGACAAGGGGGGTTTTGCATAGGAACTTGCGATCAGCGGTTGCTGACCCAAAATTGGTTAAAGAAAAATTACACAAGGAAGTGGGGTTGGGTAGGATGGCTGGCCCGTTTTCTGAGCCACCCCTACCAGGTTTGAGAGTTTCTCCACTGGGACTGGTGCCTAAGAAAGAGCCGGGAAAGTTCAGGTTGATCCACCATTTATCCCACCCCAAAGGGGATTCCGTGAATGACGAGATTGATAGGGAGCTGGTCAGGGTATGTTACACATCATTTGATGAGGCAGTAAGATTGGTTTGGGAAGCGGGAAGAGGTGCCTTGATGGCGAAGGCTGATGTTGAGTCTGCCTTTAGACTGTTGCCGGTGCATCAAGAGTCACTTCATTTATTGGGATGTTTCTTTGGTGGGGGATATTACGTGGATAGGAGCTTACCGATGGGTTGTTCCATATCATGCTCTTATTTTGAGGCCTTCAGTACTTTTCTGGAATGGGTGGTGCGGCAGAAGGCGGGAGTGAATATAATCATACATTATTTGGATGATTTCTTTTGCGTGGGCCCCAGCAATTCTGCTCTTTGCGGAATACTTTTGCAGACGTTGTGCATCGGGTTCACGGCCAGTCTTGGGGCTTTTGAGGCATTTGGTTTTACGCTGTCTGCAATTAAATATCGTGTTCAGAGCTAAACATGTCCCTGGTTGTGTCAATAACATTGCTGATGCACTCTCTCGTTTTCAGTGGGACAAGTTTCGCAAGCTGGTGCCAGGAGCGGACATCCAAGGGACACTTTGCCCGGATCTGGTCTGGAAACTCGTGTAAGAGGTATGCTGGACTGGGTGGAACGGTCAGTGGTCCCGTCTACATGGGCGAGATATAAAAAATATTGGGAGGAATGGTTCAGTCTGGATGTAGAATTTGGGATAGCGGGGGACGATTCTGAGAGAATTGGGCGGCTAGTGTGGGTATTAGCTAATGCCTTTGAGGGAAGGACCTCGGGGGCGGGGGTTGACAAAAAAATGGCAGCACTAGCATTTTTGTTTAAGTTAATGGGTTGGAGGGACGTCACTAAAGAGTTCATAGTGTGCCAAGCCATAAAGGGTTACAAAAGGGGGAAAGGCACGGTGGACCAGAGACGCCCTATAACTCTCCATATTTTAGAGGGATTGTTGGGGGTTTTGCCTCAAGTGGTCAGGTCTTCCTTCGAGTCGGTTTTGTTTCGGGTGGCTTTTTCGTGGGCATTTTTTGGGGCGTTCAGAATAGGGGAGCTGGTTAGTTCAAATACAGCGGCAGACGGAGGGGGTGAGACTTGGGGACGTGTGGACACACACCCATGGGTTAACAATTCTAGTTCGGGATTCGAAAACAGACAAGTCCGGGGGGAAGGGTTTGAAAGTGCAGCTGTTTGAAGCACAGGGTTGTAATACCTGCCCGATACGGTGTTACAGGGAATATATAGCAGTGAGACCACAAAAAATGGGGTCATTTTTGATACACAATGACGGGTCGTGTTTATCCCGTTTTCAATTTGTGGCGGTGTTTAAGAAGGCTATGACAGTCTTGGGCTTGGCGGTAAAAGATTATGGGAGCCATTCATTTAGAATTGGAGCGGCAACCGAGGCGGCCCGATGGGGGCTAGGAGAGGAGATGATACGTAGAATAGGGAGATGGGAATCGAACAGGTTCAAGTCTTACGTTAGGCCTGGGAGAATCGAAATTTAGATGAATCAATAGAGAAAAAGGGGGGGCTAAGTCATTAATGTTTCCTTTGTTTTCAGGTAACGTTCGCTGTATAATTTGGATGGTAGGACATTCATTCATTTCGCGAGCGCAGGAGCGGTCAAAGGTGTGACCCAATGGGCAACAATTAGGCTTCCTGGAGGAGCAGGCAACGGTGAGGTGGCTGGGGGTTGGGGGACTTTGCTGGGAGGAGGTAGTCCCGATGATAATACAGGAAGCAAAACGAGTAGGGCCGCCCAATATAATATTAGTGCATTCCGGGGGCAACGACTTGGCAAGATGCCCCATGAAACAGCTCACAAAGAATATTAAGAGAGATTTTGTCAGGCTGTGGACAATATTTCCGGGGGTTTGTTTGTTATGGTCAGAGATTTTGCCGAGGAAAAAGTGGCGGGGGGCACGGTCACATGGGGCGGTTGATAATGTGCGAATAAAAATAAACAAGGCTGTCTCTAAGTTTGTCCAGGGACAGGGAGGAGTAGCGATTAGGCACAGGGAATTCGACAACCCTGGTGAATTCTGTAGTGTAGACGGAGTTCACTTGAATGAACTGGGCATGGATCTATTTAATTTTAACCTGCGCGATTCCCTGGGGTTTGCTTGGAGGGTGTGGAGGGGCATGCAGCATTGAAGGCATACAACACTGCATGCGGTGGCGGGGCCCCTTGTCAGTCTGCCAGGGGGGGTGAGAGCGGGTGCCACCAGGAGTTAGAGTTTTTTGGATAATGGTTTAACCCCTAAAGGTGGGTGGCCAGAGCTGGTGGAGTGGTGGCAACCTATTACAGGAGACAAATTGGGGATTTTGGGGGAGTTAGCGATCAAGAGCATTTGAAGTCAAAGAGTTAATGGGCGGCTGCTTTTTCTCTGAGCCAATGGGTTGCAGCTAGAGGACGTCAAGGGCCAGTGTGCTGAAGGGCAGGCTGACTGGGGGGCTCTATTTCCACTATATAGGAAGTTGTTAAAGGAGTTATGTAACGTTATTAAATGTTACATGGTCATGCTTACATATGGAGTTAGTTATATATGTATATGCGGAGATTGTTGGTTATGAACATGGTTATAGAATTAATTGTAATCAATAAAGCTGTGGCCAGTATTATTCCAAAAGTTTCTGTGTCGAGTGTTTTTTATTGTAGTCAACAGGAGGGTAAGGTAGGTGATGCAAGGGTCATGTGAGCCCCGGATAGCAGCAGCAGGCTTGGAGGAGGGGCGGCCATGACGCTGCGCAACTGGAAGGGAAGGTTTGGTCACAGCTGAGCAACAGCTATCTAATTGGTGGTGGCTCCGGAGTGGGCGGAGCCAAGTGACGCCATTTCGGAGGAGTCTGAAGAGAGTGCAGCCATTTTAAAGAAGACAGCGGAGGGAGCAGTTCCCACCCACCCGCCCTACGAATGGCTAATTGGAGGACGGACAATTTGCTAGTTGTCACTTCGGTGGCCAAAGTAGTGAGTTGTCAGGTTTCGGTGTTGGAACAGTCAATGGGTATGGACTTACGGGAGCTATCGTCACAGCTGGGGGGGGGGGCGGGGCCCCTTGTCAGTCTGCCAGGGGGGGTGAGAGCGGGTGCCACCAGGAGTTAGAGTTTTTTGGATAATGGTTTAACCCCTAAAGGTGGGTGGCCAGAGCTGGTGGAGTGGTGGCAACCTATTACAGGAGACAAATTGGGGATTTTGGGGGAGTTAGCGATCAAGAGCATTTGAAGTCAAAGAGTTAATGGGAGGCTGCTTTTTCTCTGAGCCAATGGGTTGCGGCTAGAGGACGTCAAGGGCCAGTGTGCTGAAGGGCAGGCTGACTGGGGGGCTCTATTTCCACTATATAGGAAGTTGTTAAAGGAGTTATGTAACGTTATTAAATGTTACATGGTCATGCTTACATATGGAGTTAGTTATATATGTATATGCGGAGATTGTTGGTTATGAACATGGTTGTAGAATTAATTGTAATCAATAAAGCTGTGGCCAGTATTATTCCAAAAGTTTCTGTGTCGAGTGTTTTTTATTGTAGTCAACAGGAGGGTAAGGTAGGTGATGCAAGGGTCAAGGTTTTTCCAGCAGTAGGAGCCTGTACTGGGGCACAGTACGTTTATTTTGTTGGGCAAACTGAAAAACTCTTACAAACACCCTCTGCCCTGGCTAGAACACTGTGCATGAGCTATAGGTAATACCAATATGGAGGAGAAGGTTTGGAGAGGGTGACCAAGAGACTAAAGCTGACCATACAAGCAGATATTAGCACAATTTTGGGACCAGATGTTTGATATCACATCATAATGTTGTTGAGAGCATATTGGAATCCAAATATTTGCATCAGTTTGGACCAGTTTTCAATTTTAATGCTTATTCTTTTATTCTGTGGGTCACTTGAGCATAGTTGTTCCTTGGTTCTTATTTTTTTATCACACATTCAGGGTCCCATTGCTACAAGCTACATTATTTTCTTTGCCCTGCTCAAGGTTTAGTCCTTGGCCAGCTCCCATTCCTTAACTCCTTCTTTTCTTCTGGGAATTTACTTTACATCACTTGGATTTCAATTCCACCTATATAATGAGTATATCCAAATCTTCCCCATTACCGTTATGCACCAGATGCCACCAAGACGGTTATGAAAATTTGTAGCATGCCAGGTCTTAACAACTGAAAACCCCTTTCACCAGTTGTTGACTTCTTCTCCAGTCCCTTGGCTGGATCAATGATAATAATAACCTTCAGCACCCTCCCCACCCCAGGTCTGATGTTCCATAAATCCCTGTCCTGATCTTCCATAAATCCTTCATTCCACTCATGATCTTCACCCTTAAAATCACAATGTGTCCATCCTAAGAGATTCGCTTTCATTTCTGTATAAAAAAGGCAGTGTCCACCTTGTGAAACCTGTCTCATTTCTGTAAAAATAAACCCATGTCCGAGGCACTGGGCATCGCTTAGATATTAAACAAAGAAGTGTTTTGTTCTAAGTGGTACAGCTCCTGTGAAGGCACATACCTTGATTGATCCTCCTGTGAGCCTTATTTTTTTTCATTTCAAATTACATGTATTTCTACTCATTATGAATTAGGGCACTTAATAATAGCAGAGTGCTTTCCAGAACAGGATAACAGCTGATAATGACTTAGCCTTCTGAGCATACTGAATAAATATAAAAGACATCTCTCGCAGCACCTATTAACTATTCACGCTGCCTAGCATTCTCCTTACAGTTCTAGGAATGGGGCCCTATCATTAAAATCATCTGTGTGTGATAAATAATTTTTTTTTTAGAGGATGAAGTTCACTTTATGAACAGATGAAATGAAGGTGTCAGCTCACATTTGTAATGTATCATCCCTGTACCACCAGGTTTTTAGTCCTCCGCCCTTACAGTCATATGTAAAGATGAGATGGGCATGGGAAAGGTTTCACTAATGAGGACATCTATCAGCTGGTATCAGTATGAGTCACAAAGTTTTTTAGGTTTTAGAAATGTCATGTCTTTGCTAAAGAGGAGCCTGAATACGTAATCACTCTACTTCTTTAATTAAATCTGTATAGAGCTCAAAGACATTTAAATTTGTACCATATACAGTAGTATCAATTTTCTAATTCACCTTTAGCCACAGAGAGCTTTCTTGTGCCCATGCACAACACTTAGGGGCCGATTCACTAACTTCGAGTGAAGGATTCGAAGTAAAAAAACTTCGAATTTCGAAGTTTTTTTTGGGCTACTTCGACCATCGAATGGGCTACTTCGACTACGACTTCGAATCGAAGGATTCGAAGTAAAAATCGTTCGACTATTCGACCATTCGATAGTCGAAGTACTGTCTCTTTAAAAAAAAACTTCGACCCCCTAGTTCGCCATCTAAAAGCTACCGAAGTCAATGTTAGCCTATGGGGAAGGTCCCCATAGGCTTGCCTAACTTTTTTTGATTGAAGGATATTCCTTCGATCGTTGGATTTAAATCCTTCGAATCATTCGATTCAAAGGATTTTATCGTTCGATCGAAGGAATAATCCTTCGATCGTTCGATCGTACTATCTGCGCTAAATCCTTCGACTTCGATATTCAAAGTCGAAGGATTTCAATTCCCAGTCGAATATCGAGGGTTAATTAACCCTCAATATTCGACCCTTAGTGAATCAGCCCCTTAGGGCTTGGACTCTCAGTCCTGCCAAAAAGTGCTTGGATTCTCCTGGACTGCTAATTTATTCTTGAAATCAGCCAGGGCTCATTTCTATGTAGGCACTCATGGGTCCATGCTTAGGCCAGCAGCTTTAAAGGGGCGGATCACCTTTAATTTAACTTTTATGTTATAAAATAGCTTATGCTAAGCAATGTTTCAACTGATCTTAATTTTTATAGTTTTGAATTATTTGCATTCATCTTTCAGATGGGGGGTCACTAAAAAGCAAGTAAGGCTATAAATGTATTTTTATTGTTACTTTTTATTACTGATCCTTCTATTCAGGCCCTCTTCTATTCATATTCCAGTCTCTTATTCAATTCAATGAATGATTGCTAGGGTCATTTGTAAAGTAAACGCTTAAATAAAAATCCCCCCCCCCCTGCTTGCTGGTGGACACTTGCAGTTAAATCCAGCAGTGGAGTTGAGGGAGGGTAGCTCTTCCAATGGTGCAATCTAATCTGGTGCTTATGAATCTACTACCTCCCTTATTTTCAGTAAGCAACTGGTTGACAATCCGGAGTACTTGGGCTTTTAGTTAATTGTCAATTAACTCCACTGGAGTGGGCAAGAGCAATATCAAGCCAACGTCAACCAAAAAAAATCCAAAATCTGCCCATTCTGCCACAGGCACAAGATTCTGTTTACAATGATGTTGACATTTCTAAGCTTGATTAGAACCCATGGTACAACAGGAATTTCTGCCATCTCAGTGCTCTCAAGAAAAACCAAATAACCTTCCTTGCCTGACATTTCTTCCCATTCTATTCATTAAAAAACAGGGTGACTACAGCAAGCACTGATGATGTTAGATGGAGATTGCTTAGGAATGCTTGCTTTGGAATTTCCAAACATCTGGCATAAGTAATTGTTCCTATATTATTTTGTCTAGGAACCAATGACAGGTGGGGAATAGCATATTGACCGCAAAGGTTCACCGTGAGAGAAAGGTGGTCTTCAAAACTCTAATGTGGCTCTAATTATACATCCTCAGAGACAGTTTTTAAAAAGACATGTTTTGTAGAAATGATTCTGGCCCTTTAATTAAAGGTTAAATAGGATGAATGCCTTAAGGAGCAATTCAGCTGATCGGATACAAGGGAGTTACTGGAAGCATAAGAAATTTGCCATTAAAGTAAAAAGGTGTTAATTAAAGTCAGACTAGTTAATTCCAAGCGCCAGTACCAGAGGCCTTATGGAGCACATCAGTCATCCAGCTGAAACCTAACTCCCGAGATCATTCCCAGACTGCACCTCTCAGACACACATAATTATCATTTAAACTAAAGTGCCGCTGATGTCTCGTTATCCTCACTCTTTTATATAACGTCAGCAAGTAACACTGCATCATTATAACAAACATGGGTTGCAAAATGAAACCCCTTCTCCCAACAGGTTCCAGACTAAATGTATTACACTATATAACTAAGTTTCTGATGAAACCATGGTTCGTGCAGAGCTCTGGGAGTTAATGAACACACACAGTTCTGTTAAATCTATTAAAAGGAATTCAGCACCTGAGCCAATGTGTCATCTGTCGCCATTTGCTGGTTGGAAATAACTTATTAAATTCAAATGCAACTAAACCTATAGAACTAAAATGGACTTTTAATAAAGCCTCTGTGTGTATACCATGCCTGAACCCTACTTTAAAGGAAAAGGAAAGGAATGTTATACCTGGGGGTGCCAAAAGTTAGACACCCCCCAAGTGATTGTATTTACTTACCTGACAACCCGAGCAGGAGGTCCTATCAGCAGAAAACTGCACCGGTTCAGGAGGTTATTCCAGCGAGCACCACGGAGCAATCCTCTTCCGGTTTCTTCTTTTTCTCGTTGCTGCGCATGTGCAGTAGAGTGAAAAGCTGAACTTTAGCAAAAATCTGGCTATTTCATTCTACTGCGCATGCGTTTGCCCCGGGAAATTTGAAGAAAGAAGAAGCAAGAAGATGATCGATCAATGAAATAACCCGGGGCAGTGCAGTTTTCTGCTGATAGGAGCACCGGTCCGGGGTGTCAGGTAATTAAATACAATCACCTGGGGGTGCCTAACTTTTGGCACCCCCTTCTCCTTTAATTTAATCTTAGGATGCCATATTCAAAGCTTCATGGCTGTTTTCTATATGTGTTAACACAGATTATGACCAATATTTAAACCTCTATGCCATTTCTGTTAGCACTGGGGTCCAATTTCTAAAACCCATGAATGGCCCTGATACAGAGCTCACATATAAACTGGTGGGCATTAGAGCCGTTCTCTTACTAAATGCTCGCTTTACCACCAATTTATGCTAAATGATTCTTTCAGCTCCATGAGTCGCAGACTCGCAGCATTAAGGGTCAGAACTGACTGTAAAGAGACCTGGGATATAACAAGTTTCTAGAGTAACCCAAGCAGGGCTGTATTTAGGTTCAATGCTGCCCTAGGCATCAGATCTAAACACGCCTCTACCTCGTGCACGCTGACGTCACACTACGTATTCAGTGGAAGTGACATCAGAGTGCCATGCTTGTGACGTCACTTCCGCATTCTTCCTTGGCCCCCCTACCCCTCAGCTCCGTCACCAGATTTCCTTTGGAAATCCATTGCGGAGGGTGTGGAAAAAACAAAACAAAAGAAAACTGAAAAAAATAGGCACCCCGTGCCACCCTAGGCACAGGCCCTCGGGGGCCTATATATAAATACGGCCCTGAACCCAAGGCAGATATATATCGGATCACTTTACAACAACCCAGTAAATGGCTGTAATAATTATTTCCCTTAAATAGTATAAAGAGCCTTCTGTCCATAAGTCTGTTTTGGTGCAAATTAGTGACAATACAGACAGACTCTAAGGATCTGTGAAAGCCATTCCATTAAGGCTCTCTCTTCCACTCACTTTAAACCTATATCACTCTAAAATCATATACACCCAAAATACTGTGCACTATAACATTCACAGCTAAACAAGGTACAAAACCAGCGCAAAAGAATGGGAATTCTTACCATGGTATGTGTGTATTCTTCTAATTTTGACTCTTCACAGGGTTTGTTGGCTTTCTTTAGCAAGTCTTTAAGGAAGTTCTATGGAAATATTATTATTGTATTAAATTTTATATATATATATATATATATATATATATATATATATAACATGCTATTTATAAAGTGCCAACATATTCTGCAGTGCTGTACAATAAATGGGAGTATACACTGAAAATACACACTACTTACAAAAAAAATAAAAATAACGGATACAAATAGTAAAGAGGCCTTATAGAGTTAGAGTTAGATAGAGTTAAAGGAATAGTAACACCAAAAAATTAAAGTCTTTTAAAGTAATGCAAATACAATGTAGTGTTGTGCTACACTGTTAAACGTTGTGTGTTTGTTTTAGAAACTCTACAATAGTTTATATAAACAAGCTGCTTTGTAGCCATGGGGGCAGCCATTCAAAGCTGAAAAAGGAGAAAAGGCACAGGATACACAGCAGATAACAGATAAGCTCTGTAGTATACAATGGGATTCTTCAGAACTTATCTATTGTCTACTGTGTATCCTGTGCTTGGATAGCTGCCTCCATGGCTACATAGAATCTTGATTATGTAAATATAAAATAGATATATAGTAGTGTTTCTGAAGCAAACAAACCAATTTTACAAGTGCAGGGAAACCGTACGTTATATTGTCATTCCTTTAAGACACTTTCAGTTTTTGGTGTTCCTGTTCCTTTGAAGCAATGGAACATATTAGAAAGCTGTATAGCAGTGACAAATGCAGGTATAATTTATAAGTGAATACTTTGTCATAAGCCCGAGGTTTCCTCGTGGGGCAACTTCGGGCTACTTTGGAATACGAAGCGCCGCGTGTGCCTTGTCGCAGGCAACTTTTCATTATAGCTGGCGCAAGACAGAGGCAAGGTGTTCAGGGACATTGGTTCAGGCCTGGACTGGGAGTCAAAATAGGCCCTGCCATTCCAATTACACAGAGGCCCAAACAGCCCCCTACCAGCCCACTATATGGTATCTTTCTATTGAACCACACAGCAGCCCCTCTGGCATTTGCCAGAACCCCCAGTCCGGGCCTGCATTGGTTGCCGCAAAGAGGAGACTATTAATCTCCAGGCGACTAAATCTCCCCAAATCGCTCCAGTGTGCAGTGTGCCGAATTAAACATTCAAATTTTTTAATTTTTTTATGGTCAAAACTGTAAAATTCAACTAGGGAAATTATCCAAACTTGATTTGAGTTAATTCAAAAAAAATTTATTTGATTTTTGAGATTTATCATACTCTGGCCCTTCTAATTTGACTATTCGCCACCTAAAACCTGCCGAATTCCTGTGAACGTCAATGGGAGAGGTGCAGTGACCAATTTGGAGTTGTTTGCAGCCTTCCTGACATTCAAGTTTTTTTTCAGAGAAAAAACTCAAATCGAGTTTGGTCAAATTTGATTCCAGTTTCCGTGTTGGTAAAATTCGAGTTTAAGATATTCTATTTTTTTCTTAAATAACCCCCCAGTCGAATTTTGGGGCAGCTGGGAAATTGACAAAATGTCTAGCCCCATGTCAGATTTCAAAATTGAATATAAAAAAATCAGTTTGCTCTTTTGAGAAATGGATTCAGTGCAGAATTCTGCTGGAGCAGCACTATTAACTGATTCATTTTGAAAAAATTTTTTTTTCCCATGACAGTATCCCTTTATAGATCGAAAGGTTTTTGAAACGGCAACTAAACTCTATTTCTCTAAAATCATCAATGCCAGTAAAGTTATATATAAAAAATCCGAACAGGCGTTTAAAAACGAACGTTCAGATTTCCAAAAACCTCTAAAACCACAAATGAAGGCAGATCTTTGCAAGAAAAGAAGTGCAACCTCCATTGACTTATAACAGCTTTTACTTGGCGTACTTTTGTATTTGTGGATATTTTTGTTAATTGTACACTTGATGAATAACAAAAAAAATCAAGAATTAAGGAACTATTAGAAAAATACTCTTGTTTGTGCTAAAAAGCTGGAATCAGAGAAACAATAGTTCCCTGAAGATTCTTAAATCGGCCCCTTTGTGTCTCTGCACAATTCCAAATATTTGGCATGCAAAATCTGCTCACACAATATTCTATAAATCAACTGTACTCCAGGAGGGGCCATATTATATTTTACTGTAGCATGCAGATTTGCCAAAGGAAGATTTGTGTTGTATGCATGTGTGTGTTTGCTGTTTCTTACCTTAAGTTCATCCGTTTCTATAAAGCCACTGTGATCAGTATCATATCTTCTCCATGACTGTGAACAGGAAGCAGAAAAGGTGAAAAATGTTGAATCGGAAGGAAATGTTGTTGCATCAGAATTACTGTACACATTGGTTATGAAGGTCAATGAACAGGGAGCATTCCCTTCTGTGTTCTAAAGCATTTTGGAGGTTTGGATCCCAATTCAATGCGAAAAGTTATGCCTTTGTGCGAACAAATTTTGCTTTGCATGAATTTAATATTGGTATGGGACCTGTTATCCAGAATGCTCGGGACCGTGGGCTTTTCGGATAACAGATCTTTCCGTAATTTGGATCTTCATGCCTTAAGTCTACTAGAAAATCATGTAAACATTAAATAAACCCAACGGGCTGGTTTTGCTTCCAATAAGGATTAATTATATCTTAGTTGGGATCAAGTACAAGCTACTGTTTTATTGTTACAGAAAAAAAGGAAATAATTTAAAAAAAATTGGATTATTTGGATATAATGGAGTCTATATGGGAGACGGCCTTTCCATAATTTGGAACTTTCTGGATAATAGTTTTCCAGATAACGGATCCCATACCTGTATAGCTTTTGTGAACCCGGTAACTGTTTAGCGACCACTTCCGACAGTGGAAGACCGTTTGCGAATTTTATAGTTTGCGCCAATGCGCAGTGAAATGTAATAAAACTTCTTACTGAAAAAGTCGTTGTGTTTGCTCCAAAAGATTACGACGCCTTCAAGCACTTCTTAAGAGTGCGCAGTTAAAATTCGCAATGTAATAACAGTTTAAGGAACAACATTACATTGCGAGATGTGGATTTTTATTCTTATTGGTGCGAATTGTTTTGCTCTTTGCGACTTTTATTACATTCCCATGTCGTGTGCTACCACTGCTGTAATAAACTCACGTTGCAGTTTAAATCACTGCCTTCATGTTGTTTGATGATTATGATATGATCATTGGTGGGACACAGACACCACAATCAACAGCTGGAACTTGGGAGTCAATGCTTTACTTTTTATACAAATTGAATTGCTAGATTTCAAAACCAACTGTACGGGCTAAAATAATTGTAGCACATTTCACATTTCTATACTCCGCTGCTTACATGTAACTCAAATATATTAAGGCATTTTATTGGCTTAAATAACAATATATTATTATAAAGAGAAAAACTGAATGGGAAAAGACGAATCACTAAGTCCCTTTTTCTAGCGGGATTCCTTGAGAAGGATAATTCTTTAAGCTGTTCTAAATGATTATGTAATGCGTAAATGTGCTGGACCAGGTTCTTGAGGGCATATATACCACCTGCCAGTTACCCTTAAAGGAACAGTTACACCAAAAAATGAAAGTGTTTTAAAGGAATGAAAATATAATGCACTGTTCCACGCTGGCAAATCGAGTGTGTTTGCCTTAGAAATACAACTATAGTTTATATAAACAAGCTGCTGTGTAGCCATGGGGGCAGCCATTCAAGCACAGGATACACAGTAGATAACAGATAAGTTTCTATAAGCTTTTTTCTATAAGCTATAGTAGTTTTCCTGAAGCAAAAATGCCAGTTTTACTCAGTACCATGCAATGCATAGTTACATAGTTACATAGTTAAATTGGGTTGAAAAATGACAAAGTCCATCAAGTTCAACCCCTCCAAATGAAAACCCAGCATCCATACACACACCCCTCTCTACTTTTAATTAAATTCTATATTCCTATATCTATACTAACTATAGAGTTTAGTATCACAATAGCCTTTGATACTATGTCTGTCCAAAAAATCATCCAAGTAATTCTTATAGTCATTAACTGAATCAGCATCACAACATCACCCGGCAGTGCATTCCACAACCTCACTGTCCTGACTGTGAAGAACCCCCTACGTTGCTTCAAATGAAAGTTCTTTTCTTCTAGTCTAAAGGGGTGGCCTCTGGTACGGTGATCCACTTTATGGGTTAAAAGGTCCCCTGCTATTTGTCTATAATGTCCTCTAATGAACTTGTAAAGTGTAATCATGTCCCCTCGCAAGCGCCTTTTTTCCAGAGAAAACAACCCCAACCTTGACAGTCTCCCCTCATAATTTAAGTCTTCCGTCCCTCTAACCAATTTAGTTGCACTTAGTCTCTGCACTCTCTCCAGCTCATTTATATCCCTCTTAAGGACTGGAGTCCAAAACTGCACTGCATACTCCAGATGAGGCCTCACCAGGGACCTATAAAGAGGCATAATTATGTTTTCATCCCTTGATATACTATACTACATGATATTTTCATTACTTTAAAACACTTTCTTTTTTTGGTGTTACTGTTCATTTAAGCAAGGAGTGGAAATCTGATGTGTTTCGCTGGCTCTGATTGCAAAGCAGGAGCATGAGCATAAACACCGCAAGGTGGACTGGACACAGCTTGGATCGCCCTGAATGATAAAATGCTAATCATTTACTACCCTCAATAAAATGATTCTTGCACCAAATAAAAGCATCATTCTGTTGAAAAAGTGATGGCATTAAATACACTCTATTTCATTCATATTGTGTTCCATGAACATCACAGGGAACTATTTCTGGTCTATATGACTTAACTTGATGTGTAAGGACCCTGCCTAACTTCTATCACTTGCGCAGTCCTGAGCTTCAGTAGGAATTATTACTTTGATCCAGACAAAAAAGATCCCGGCTTATCCTTCACTTAAAATATAACGATAGCATTTTCAAAGAGATTGATTTGATGAAATACCTGCATGAACTCCTCGCTTGACTTCAGCTGCTGCCTAAAGAACAACAAGAAGTTCTCTTCGGTGGGTAAGATCTGAGCCAGCTGAAAAAGATCACAAATAATAGCAATGAAATTCATGCAGAACCAGAGGGCCTCGCTCCGCTGGACTCTTTCCAAAAGCACAAGTTCCTTTGAGCTTTGTTTGTGGGTGAGATCTTTCCGCACTTGTTCCTTTTCAACACTGTCAGTTGTGAAGAGCCTTTGTGACTAATAAGAGTGAAAGGAAACTTTCAAGTTCTGGGCAATAAATTCAACTAA
The DNA here is from genome assembly GCF_017654675.1 of Xenopus laevis. NCBI lineage: Eukaryota > Metazoa > Chordata > Amphibia > Anura > Pipidae > Xenopus > Xenopus laevis. The sequence goes on from NC_054382.1 coordinate 112,095,708, forward strand.
GGAATAAATGCCTGCTCTCAATTTGAATGTATAGCCAATCCTCATATAAATACATACAGAAAAGGTGAAAAAAGGAGAATGTTACCGTTGCTTCTTTTGAGAAAAATAATAACAGTTAAGACAATTGCCTGTAAGTGCCGGGTTATGAACCTAGAGCTCTGTCCATGGTACTGTAACATAACTAGGGTAATGCGCTTAAAGTAGTAGATTCAGCTTTAGGAATTGATTTGAGTCTGGTAGTTCACCTTTAAGTTAACTTTTTGTATGTTATAGAATGACCTATTCCTACCTACTTTGCAATTAGTCTTTATCATTGTTTATATAGAGTTTCAGTTATTTGCCTTTCTCTTCTATATCTTTCCAGCTTTTAAATAGGGGGTTACTGACCCTGGCAACCTAAAACCTTTTGCACTGTGAGCTTACAGTTTTATTATTATTGTTACTATAGTATCCCTATCTTTTGATTTATTCTGTCTCCTGTTTATATTTCAGTCTCTCGTTCAATACACTGCCTGGTTGCTAAGGTAAACAAGACCCTAGCAGCCAAACAGCTGCTGAAATTCCAAAAAAGAGAACTGCTGAAAGAAAATCTAAATAACTGAAAAACTATACAAAATAAAATCCCTATTGCAAAACATCTCAGAATATCAATGTTTATGTCATACTAAAGTTAATTTTAAAGGCGAACAACTACTTTAATTGGGTTGGTGGCATTAATAAAGCCTTGTTTTATATTTGGCTGTGCTTTACTGGAGTATATTGGAAATGCCTCAGTTAAAGGAAAACTATACCCCCAAAATGAATACTTAAGCAACAGATAGTTTATATCAAATTGAATGACATATTAAAGAATCTTACCAAACTGGAATATATATTTACATAAATATTGCCCTTTTACATCTCTTGCCTTGAACCACCATTTCGTGACTCTATCTGTGCTGCCTCAGAGATCACATGACCAGAAATACTACAACACTAACTGTAACAGGAAGAAGTGAGGAAGCAAAAGGCAGAACTCTGTCTGTTAATTGGCTCATGTGACCTTACATGTGGTTTGTATGTGGCACAGTGAATCTTACGATCTCAGGGGGCGGCCCTTATTTTTTTAAATGTCAATTTTCTATTTATGATTACCCAATGGCACATACTACTAAAAAAGTATATTATTATGATAATGGTTCATTTACATGAAGCAGGGTTTTACACATGAGCTGTTTTACTCAGTATCTTTTAATAGAGACCTACATTGTTTGGGGGGTAGTTTTCTTTTAAGGCAGGCAATAATCCATCCAACTTGCACACAAATGCTTAAACTCTCTGTATACAATAAGTTTGCCACACATTCATAAAGATACGCGTTAAACATAAATACTATGATTAAATTTCCTCTTTAAAAATGTCCCGATTCCTTTAACATGAAATCACTGGTCAATTTAGTTTAAAAAGCCGACTGCTGTCTATCTGTTTTATCAGGGGTGTTCTTTGAACATGACTGCTTGGCGGCTTGAGGAATGGTGTTAATATAACCACAGTAAACAGACGGGTTCGTTTATTTTTATAGTGACACAATAAAACTGAAGGTCAGTGGATCTCCTGGGAAAAGTGGATTAATAGCTCGAAGTAACAGCACTAATGTGTGCTTAATGTTGTAGTTTTCCCCTTATACACGCTACATGATTAGCCAGTAAGCATAAAGAATATGCAGAATATTATAATAAATTGGATTGGAGCCCAGCCCAGAGTTTCTGACCAGCATTAATCTGAGAGGTGGCGTAGGCAACAAAAGGAAATGATGTAGTTATTTAGATTATACAGGAATCTGCACCCTAGGAAAAAACCCCATACAAGGCTTCAGTGTACTTTCTGATTGAGAAATCAGACCTTTTCCAACTGGACTCCAATTGCCTTGCAGGTTATCCCTTGGGTACCTGCTAGGGATTCACCAGATACAGTATTAGGTTCTGAATGCACCACAATCACTTTTTGCAGGGTGATGATTGAGCGGAATCTTAAGGTTTTTAATTTGGTTTGGGTGAACAATTAAAGGGGCCGATTCACTAACTTCGAGTGAAGTATTCGAAGTAAAAAAACTTCGAATTTCGAAGGTTGTTTTGGGCTACTTCGACCATCGAATGGGCTACTTTGACCTTCGACTACGACTTCGAATCGAAGGATTCGTAGTAAAAATCGTTCGACTATTCGACCATTCGATAGTCGAAGTACTGTCTCTTTAAAAAAAACTTTGACCCCCTAGTTCGCCATCTAAAAGCTACTGAAGTCAATGTTAGCCTATGGGGAAGGTCCCCATAGGCTTGGCTAACTTTTTTTTGATCAAACGATATTCCTTCGATCGTTGGATTTAAATCCTTCGAATCGTTCGATTCGAAGGATTTAATCGTTCGATCGAAGGAATAATCCTTCAATCGTTCGATCGAACTATCTGCGCTAAATCCTTCGACTTCGATATTCGGAATTGAAGGATTTCAATTCCTAGTCGAATATCGAGGGTTAATTAACCCTCGATATTCGACCCTTAGTGAATCAGCCCCTTATAGTTACGTGACTCTAAAGCTGAAGGTGACATTTGTTGCTGACAAATGTGAGTTTTTAAATATAGCCCAGATTTGCAAATCAGGGTTTATATTCATTTCAGAATATTTTGTTTAGGACTCAGCAATGCAAATCAGCCACTGGTTTAGGCTTCAGAAATTTCACACTTTTCACCTGCACCATAAACTTTGGAAGATGTAATGCAATAAAAGAATTTATAATATGTATGGGACCCTGCAACAAAAGTGACTTCCATTAACCTCCATCCATCTCTCTTTGGTCTCTTCCTCTTTAGCTGTGTAAATACTCATTGACGACCAAAGCAGCATGACTATTACCAACACCAGCATACTCACTCAGCAGTGGGGCAATAACTACAAATGAGCAGGTATCGGCATCATTGCGCAGCATAGTGTAAGGCTTATTTTAATGTTTTCACTTTTAATGGAAAAGTGCGGCCAATTTGTCAAAACAGTTTGCTTCCACTCTATTTTCCTATACCGTGTGCAGTTATTGGGTAAAGGTCAGTTGGGGAAGACTTAGTAATCAGCATTCTTGTATTTACTGATGAAACGGGAAGCTGTATTAAGTTTTAGCTCTCATTAGACCATTGGAGAATATATCTTGATGACTTGAGACAAAAAGTAACAAAAGTATAATACTATGTGCACATGCAAGGGGTGCACAATGGCTGCCAATTAGGCTTCTGTTGGATGAAATAACAACTAATACTCTAATGTATGGAACCAAAATGATCATCTTTCTGATTTATATTAGGGTTGGTACTAGCCAGTATTCGAGGGGGAATGGTTTGGATCAGCCAATCGTTTTCCATACAAATACATCTTATAGGTTTGTGCTATCGTAACAACATCCCTGTCATTAAAGCTGAAAAGTAAAAAATATACAGAAAAATATGGCTATGTGAACTGCTGGCTCTATAAGTATCTGATACTATATTACATATCTAGCAGTCCATTTAATAACTCTGATATGGAATCACCATGGCTATGATCTCAATGAAAACATAACACTTTCCTCCTACAAATATTGACAACATAAAACAACTTGCACACTGTTACTTTTTTTTTTTTTATAAAACTTCACGTCAGCACTTAGCCCCTCCTCCATGCTCAAATTAGAAGGGTCCTCCCCAAAATTTTAAAAGACTGTCCACAGTATTTGCAAAAATACTGGAGAAGAAATGGAAAATGGAATAACTTTATTCTGCAATAATCATGCAGAAACCACAACATGATGCAGGAAACTCTTAGGGGTCAATTTATCAAAGAGTGAAGTTCCGCCACTAGAGTGAAATGCTGCAGCTCTCAATTAATTTCTATGGGATTTTGAAAGGCGTATTTATCAATGGGTGAAAGTGAAAGTTCACCCTTTGATAAATACGCCTTTAAAAATCCCACAGAAATGAATGGGGAGTGACGGAATTTCACTCTAGTAGGGATGTCGCGGACTGTTCTGCGGCGAACTTGTTCGCGCGAACATCGGCTGTTCGCGTCCGCCGCAAGTTCGCGAACGTCGCGCGACGTTCGCCAATAGGCGTTCGCGTCAAAATCGTTCGACCATTCGGTCGCTAAAATCGAACGATTTTCGTTCGATTCGAACGAAAATCGTTCGATCGAACGATTAAAATCCTTCGATCGTTCGAATCGAACGATTTTCGGATGTTCGAAGTTCGCGAACTGTTCGCGAACTGTTCGCATTTTTTGCCGGTGTTCGCGAACGGCGTTCGCGAACACATTATCGGCGGTTCGTTACATCCCTACACTCTAGTGGCGGAACTTCACTCTTTGATACATATACCCCTTAAAGAGAGGACACAATCTGGGATATAGTGAAGAACAGATAAAATGGGATATACTGTATGTTGCTAGAGGCAAAACACAAACAGAAGTTTAATACCAACCTGACACTCTCTCACAGTGAGAGACATTCAACAAAACTTGTAAGAGGGAGAGAAATGGGCAGAGAACAAAAATTGTGAGAGTCTTATTCCAATCACACCATAGAAAGCATCCATTAAATACATGTCCAGAGAAAGAGACGTGAGAATAATGTGCAGATAGAGAAATACTTATCAGGAGAGACAACACTCCAAGACCTGAATAAACCCATGGCAAAGAGTAAGGGCCAAACACCAAAGCAACCAACTAAACATACTGGAGAAAATTTGAAAGGCATTCAGATATATACCACTAGAGGGGCACCCAGGGGGCCCAGGAGGTGTTGGGGCCCCATGAGGCCTTAGTTATGAACAATTTCAACATATATTGGTAAAATGAGACAAACTCTGGACATTTTGAGGACCTAAAATTAATTTGACATGGGGCCCAGTAACATCTGGTTACACCACTTAATGCAAATGTATACCACACTTAATAAATATACTGTTGCAGCTGATGGTGGCTTTTTCCAAAGCCAATATGGCAGCCAAAACTGAGCACAATGCCATGAGTACAGAAAAATGGGAGATACACAAACAATTTTGTTTCACAATTTTCTTACATTATTTCTCATGTTTTTTTGCCATTTTTTTCTAGGCTGTGGTCCACTTTCCAAGCTTCATTCCTATCTTCCCATCCTAACTAAATGGAAATGGGCCAATTCCAAAGCGCACTTGTTTCAAGGCTTCCACAATTTCCTGGAGAATAAATCAGTTCATATCTCATAAATGCTAGCTGTGATTTATCATTGCAGTTTGCAGTTTGGTGGCTTGTCATCTGAACCGATGATTCCATATTTAATTGTAGCACTAAAATTTTATCTGGTCCATTAATTGTCCTCTGCATTCTTCTGTGCGCAGCAGCTTTATGGAGCGTATTTCATGTAGTTCTTCCTTTACTGCCCTCAGTGGCCAATCATTACTGGTCAGTATGGGCTGTTTAATAGCATCTTGGAAGTTCCTGGATGTTATATTTACCATGCCCTGGGGACTCAAAAGGAATCACCAAAGGCTTTTTTTTAAATATTCTTGTAGGTGAAACTGCCTGAAGTTTAGATTTAGTCTTATTGTTTTTAAATTCTTCTTGGCTGTTATGGATAGAATCCAATACATTTAATTTAACTATGAATATATTATAGATAAAAGTAATATACAGGTATGGGATCTTTTATCCAGAATGCTCAGGACCTGGGGTGTTCCAGATAACGGATCTTTCGGTAATTTAGATCTTGCTAGAAAATCACGTAAACATTGAAATAAACCCAAGAGGATGGGTTTGCTTCCAATAAGGATTAATTATATCTTAGTTTTGATCAAGTGAAACGTATGGCTTTATAATTACAAAAAAAAAAAGGAAATCATTTTAAAAAAATGTGGATTATTTGGATAAAATGGAGTCTATGGGAGACCGCCATTCTGTAATTTGGAGCTTTCTGATTAACAGGGTTCTGGATCCCATACCTGTATATGTAGATTCGCACAACTGATCCTCACATTTACATGTTCTGTCATCTGAGCAACCATTCAACAATGTAAAAGGCAACTTGGAGCGATGCAGAAAACTAATGTTGCTTTATGATTTCAAAAGGTCTCTAATAGCATCGTCTAAGTCAAACAATAAAGAATGTGTAAAATCCATTGCCTCCAGCCCAGATTAAAGTCATTTCTGAAAAATGACACCCAATCAGATAATCTCAGATTTAAAATAAATTCCGACCTCTATGGAACAGAAGCTTCCTAGCAGCAATGGGATGGAAAACGAGAAACTATTTTGTGAACCCAGTGCAATGATTAATGGAGTCCTATGTGTTTTGTGCAGCTGGTCACAATGAAACATTCAAAGATTCTTTTTGAATTTTCCTGCTGAAAATTTGACTCATTTTTTATTAAGTTGATTTGTTAAACTGGCACACATGCTTATTGGCCTTTTGGTCTTCTTTGAATAAATTCCTGACTCAACTCCCACACAATTGGTTGTCATTTTCTGTTCCATCTCTTTTGCCATGTCTTTTAATATTCCTTGGACTCACTGGGAACATATTCACCCGTAGCAACCAATAATCAATCAACTTTATACAACTGGCTGCTCAATGAATAATGAAAGTCATTGGTTGCCTTGAGTTACTCAAACAGTTTATATTGCCCCCCCCCCCCATTGTATTCACATCACCATATATATTGTAAATATATAGTCAATACTATTAATAAGAGAATATTCCTGATATATTTATCAGGTCCTATCAGTCTTGCCAACCTAGAATACAGCAGCCATGTATCTTTACATCTATAAAACCAAGAGACTGCAGGTTGAGAGCTTTGATACTCCATGGTGACATTGATAATCCATTTATACAGAGATTTTAATGACATGTGACTTCACTAAGCTTCACCAAGTCAAAACCAGACCCGTAGAACCCCTGCCCTACCTCTACCTGCATGTTAGATCCACAGATAAAGCTGTGTAATTTCAGTAGCCAGGGCTAGTCTTAATCATATACAGTTTGGTTATGTGCTGCCATTCAAGCTATATTGATTATATGAATTATAGATGGTTCTGAACCAATATAAAATATTCATTGCTTTGGTGCATTTTATTTAAATTGTATGGGAGGCCAAACTGAACTGGTTATAATATTCGTGTGTTATTGAAGAATCCCCAGAGTGCAAGGGGAGTACATCTGACTGAGCCATCAGCATTTGGGATAATTGTACAGAAACTTTCATTTATGTGATTTATTAGAAGGAAGCACGTCTGAATAAATGCAGTTCTGCTTTGAAATAATCATAAATAAATGTAACACCATCCAGCAGTTCAAGATTCTATAACTCCCAGATTTGACAGCACAAACTACACGTCATACAAACAAATTGTAGGCAAATCTGTAATAACCTATAAACTATCTGATGTTTTCCAGTAGTATTATATATCAGTAGTAGTATTACCTAATATAGTGTATGTACAGCTTCACTATATGACACCAGCATAGAAAAATGTTTTAATTACCAGTATGTATTTTAGAACATTTTTTTATAGACACTGAAAGTATAAACCAAGTTATATATATAATAGATTGTAAGCTCTGAGGGACCTAATTCCATTTGTTTATTGAAACCCTTACCATTTAAAGGAGAAACAAACCCCTTGTTAAAAAAAAAAACCCTACACCACATAGACCCCCCCCCAGCCTAGCTGCTACCCCGGGCAAATGCACCTAACTTTCTTACTTACCCCTTTGGGGAAAAAGATTCAGGGATCGGAGTTCTGGGTCTTTGGTAATCTGACAATGAGACCGGTGTGGAGGCTCATGCGCACTTTTTTTTGTGGAAATTGCTGAAGCTCCGGAAGAAGACACGAAGACCCCAAAGATGGCTGCCATGAACTGCGATCCCTGAATCTGCACCGAGGGTAGAGTTTTTTTTAAATAAGGGGTTTGTTTCTAATTTAAGTTTATTCTCACTGTCCGGTACTTGGTGCAAAGCGCAAACAATGACAGGCACAAGGCCTATTCTTACCAGGCAGGAGGTATGCACTGAATGAAGCCATAATTAATGGATAATTTTAACATATGTTGGTAGAACAGGACAACCTCTGGAGAGTTTGGGGGCCCCTCAAATTATTTTGCTGTGGGGCCCGGAGTAACATCTAGTTATGCCACTGGTAAGGGTAGGGGGCGGGGGGGGGACACCTGGGTTCCTTCCTGCTCCTCATGAATACAGAGCTGACAAACAGGCAGTGATGTATTCAAAGGGGTATTGCTCATATGTTACACCCTGCCCTGCACATAATAGATTACCTTTATAGTATAACAGCCACACCTCCAGGTATACATTATTGTTGTTTTTAGAATTGGGTACACTGGGATTCAGTCATTGTGGATACATTTAATTATTTGGAGCTAAATTTCCTGGACATCTAACCGCTGTCATCATTAACCAGTTTAGCAGAATACAAGAAGTCCCATACACACAGCCAAAAACTTTACCCCCCTTTCTCATGATAACAGTGAAAACAATAGCACACATAAAGATCCATTAGTCTAAAATGACTTTCATTTCATTTTGTTTCATTGTCTTCATGCCATAGAGAGGACTGACTCCCCTGAAACTTTTATTGTTGGTTTGCAGTTTAGCACCAGAAGGCTGCTCCCCAGACCCCACTATTTTATACTTTTTACATCTTTATGTTACAGCTGGTCAGACCCCACTGTTTTATACTTTTTAGAGGTGAATACAAAAATGAAGTAATATCACTGCGGTAATAAGTATAATAAAACATAATCATCTAATGGGTTTTATTAATTGAAGTGAATGTTCAATTAGAAGTCCATGGGGAAATCTGAAAACCAAATTAAGAGTTTTCCATATCAAATTGAATCTGACCCAATAATATTTCATAGTATATTTTAGTATAGTTTTGCAATTGTGATGCTGTAGGAGTCCCCAACCTTTTTTGGCCCGGGGACCAAAGGACTGGGGGGGGGGTCGTGGAGGGGGGGTAGGAGTGGTCAGTGGGGGTCGGGAGCGGTCGGACAGGGGCCGGGGAGGGGTCGGCGTGGGATGGGGGGGTCGGAGGGGTCGGCATTCAATTTGGGCATGCTGGTGTCCAATTCAGCACCGGTATCAAATTTCGGCGCACTGGCGTCCAATTCGCTAGCCGCGTTAATTGTTCGGTGGCCCAGTTCAGGACTGTCCGTGGCCATGTTCTGGGCCGCGGCCCGGCGGTTGGGGACCCTTGCTGTAGCTAATCACATCCACACTGTTACATGACATCACAGTGTCAGAAAATGTTGTTGGTTGTGGGTTTTCAGTGCCACGGGCCCTTGGTCTATCCCATGCTGTAGTATTGACAAGCTGATATATATATATATATACAGTCCCTGTTCTACAAATGCTGTTATAAATTATATTCATCTGTGATCTATGTAAATGTCCTTTGGTTGCAGCTTTGTGAACAGTCTAAATGACTTCTATTCTTTTATTATTAATTAATGATACCAAATCTTACCTCTGCTATTCCAATCTTCCCATCGCTACTGTGTCCATACTGATCCACAAAGGCTTTCATTTGCTCTGATAAATCCTGTAAAACAAAGACATTTTAATGAATGTAACAGCAATATATGAAAGCTGGGATACAACTTTGTAGCTGGGATATACTTCTGTAGGCATCAGATGCAACTGCCATCAGACCAACTCTTTTAAGGTGGAAATTATTTCCCTGAGGGCAATTATATCTAATCCACCAACTGAACTAAAATGTAAATATTCTGCAGTAATGGACAACTAGTAATGATGTGAGTGTCTAAAACCTCACCCACTTACTGCGCCACTATATATATCTGCCCAGACCCTTTTCTGACATCATTGGAGTGGGCGGGGTAAGCGTATGTATATAAAAAAGTGCTACCCTGCCACCAGTGGGGCTTTGAGCGACCTGCCTATGCTTAATGCTAATGTCCCATTTGTTTGGTACAAATAATTCGAGCCTATTAACACAACTCACTACAGGAACCCTGAACTACCGTCGTGTCCACGCTGTGATCATTCCAGGGTTCTATTGCATCACTACTGTGTAAAGTCAAGAAAAAGGTTTGCATAGAGCTGATTTGTAAGATGAGTATTGCTTGAAAAATTAATTAATCAGCAATGGGGCAGGTATGTAAATGATCTATTACAATTAGAATGATGAAAACAGACCTCTAACTGCTTGCTATAAGTAACATTACAGGAAAAACACCCATTCAATGATCACAGTATCATGCAGTCACATCTCATTCAATTAATATGGAAGGTATTGAAATTGAGTTAAACTGTAATAGGGCTGAGAAACTTGACAACCCTGCTGAGCTTTACTTGCAATATGATGAGCTTTCTCTGTATTTCATGTAGTAATATATTAGTAACACAATACATACAGTATAATCTTCTCTTCGCTGAAGGGAAAAATGCATACATTTTACCCATGTGACCCAATAGCTGAGACATTGCAACAACTGCATCCCAATCTCTAGCTGCCAGTGTGGACCAATCCAAGATCATCATGGCATTACAAAGATAAAAAAAAACAAAAAACAAAAAAGGAGGGAGTGGTTGATACACAAGTTCAGTGCCAACTATGTTTTTAGGCTTGAGTTGCCCTTTAAAGGATCATAACATGAGAAGAGGCCTACCAGTGTAGTTCTAATCTACAATATTCTTCTTATGATAAAGGATTCTGGGAGTTGTAGTTTAAAACTTGAGCGCTGTTTCCTACAATACTCGTGACCATGTTATTAAGTTGGGGTGATTTTTTTGATTTTTTTTAGAACTTTCAGTAATTTAAGACTCAAGGGCATTTGTCTTACCAAACATATTGCTGGTTTCATGTACTATTACATTCTGTTTGCATCACTGGCTCAGTTCCCTTAGATCAAAATGAACACTTAAATCGCTCAGTAAACTCATCTAAAATTTATATCATCTAATAAACAGTGACTTTGGAAAGTAACTGATGCACAACTATCAGGACTCCTTTCCCACTGACTGGCGAAGAGATACAGTGACACAAAGTCTAAGTGGAATTGCATTCGGGATGGATGACTGTTTGCCAACCCAAAGCAAAATGGACTGCATAGCTCCTCCTTAAGATCTGGTTATTTTGTGACTGGTGAATAAACAGAGCTATGCATCCACTTGCTAAAATAACCACCACAAATTAATCAACCATCTACATGTTGGACCACTGTATTAAAACCAGCAGATGTTCCTGCATTTCCAACCTAAGAAAGCCAGGAACTATTTACAGTATGAGCATATATGTGTTGGCATCTCGGGTGCAAATTCCATTTTGTTATCTGAAATTGTGGCAGCCAATCACATTGTCTAAAAATATGGTCAACCAACAACCTCCTACTCCACTTTTTGGATTTAACAGCAACTACCAGGAGATCACTTTCCTTCTTGAACCAATTGCGTTTTCTGCTCTCCGCATTACTGGATCATTTCAATTCATCCATCCATGTGTAGTAAATCCTACCTGGTCCAATCAGCACTGCTCTTTAGCCAGCTTTTTGCATCACAGCTTATTTAACCATTGAATTTGTCCTGTTTGAATGCACATTATGGCATTAGTCTGGTGGAGAATACAATTTATACTTTTAAGAACACCACATAAGCTCTTTCTGACAGTTTTATAAGGAGGAAGTAGCCGGTAGCCACAAAACGAGTAAAGTTGGCAGCCTACAATATGTTCTGGGCATGCCTTTACCATTTTTAATGATTCTTCAATAAATTTCTATTTTTTAACGGACAAATAATCGGCACCTTTTTATAAACCCCAGTTTTATAAACCCCATTAATTTTATGATGCTTTCACCATTGTTCAGAAGTAATTAATTTTACATACATCAAAGGGGAAGACAAAGTTCATCATTGCAGTTGGCCTAAAGGGAAAACCACACCTCTCTATTCATGTAGGATATTTAGAAGCATAATTATCATACTATCATAGTTGCTAAATTGCATCACCAGTGGTGTAAATATAGAGGGGAAGACTATACAGCCGTGAGAACGGGGGGCCTGTGAGGTTGATGGGTCACAGGTGACCCAAGACACATCCAAAACTGAGGGTGAGCCATGATTTGGCATGTGGGCATCATTTCACGCATTGGGGTGGCCCAAAAATGTTTGCAGTAGGCCTGCGCCTCCAAAATTACATCACTGACAGTTTCCCATAGTTTTGACCAGTCTAATAAGTGTTAAAAAAAAACTAAAGCTCCTTCTCATTCTGTACTGCACAGAAAATAGATGCAAGACAAATCCTTTGATGCTGTAATATTTAGTGCAGAGAGCAGTTTGATATGGTAAAAATAAATACACTACTATAGAAACATTTCTAATTCTCATTTTCTGGCTAGGATGTCCTCTTTCCCCTATTGCTTGGATTTTCTGGTTACAATTTGGTGATATATATTCAAACGTCATTGATTTGATATGTTTTTGATGTACACTAAGGGTAGGGGCGCTTCACCAATGAGCCTGAGGCCGCAGCGCCAGCCTAGGTACCAGGGGCGGCAAAAATGCCGCTCCTGGTACTTTAAGAGCCAAATTTCCGGTTTTCAAATCGGAAAATCGGCTCTTCTACCGCATAGAGCACAATTAGGCTCTCTGCTGCCCTAGTGGAACCCCTGGACCCCGTCAGGTACAAAAAGGTAAAAGCACGGTGGAGGGCGGCAGCAACAACTGCTTCCTCAGCCAGCGGAGGGGCCAGGATCGCCCCTGACTAAGGGGCATATTAATATCAAGGGTCAAATTTTGAATTGAAAAAAATTCAAAATTCATAAAGACCAACCGAAATTAAGCCGAAGTTTTTTTTTGGTCAAATAGGTTTTTGAATATATAGGTCAGTATTCGGCCGAATCGTACGAATCGAAGGAATATCGCATTCGATCAAATTTGATTCAAAGTTTTTCCCCTCAAAAAAACTTCAATTGACTCAAATATAGGCTAAAACAGCAATTCGGCAGGTTTTAGACGGCAAATGGTCCAAGTCGATTTCAATATTAAAATTTTTTAATTTTCTTTCAAATTCAAATCGAATTTGGACTATTCCTTAGTCGAAGTACACAAAAAATAGCTTGCAATTCGAATTTTTTTCATTCGAAAATTCACCTCGACCTTTGATAAATCTGCCCCTAACTGTATAGAGCACTTTGTTTGTATTCGTAATGAATTATCTATAAAGAGACTTCTTTTACAATACCACCGGAGTCTGTACATCATTTTTGAGTGTGCAAGCCCACAACAGTAAAAATGGCCCCAACCTTTCTGTCCTACCCTAAAAATGTCCATGGAAAATTATAGAGAATAAAACAAACACATTACTAGAAAGTAATCATTACCTGCAAGCTAGCACTTACTGGAAGTCTGCCACTAACTTGTGATTATTATGATAACATGAAAACCAGACAGTCTGATTCTCGTATTCTCTTACAGATTATCATTTTGTAAGGAAAGTAGGTCCAAAAATCCCCATGCAGCAACCAGTTATTCACCATATGGTCAGTCCTAGCTGTTGTGTGTAATTAAAAGTCACAAGAACAAACCCTACCTATCCCTCTACGAGATCAGATTATAGGATTACTCTGCAAATTTAGCTCTTATGTTTGCTATAAAACTATTGGTTCTGGCATGAAAATGGGGTAGGAAAATGTGGTACAACCATAAATATTCTGTCTATGGCACGCAATTAGAATACTGATAGATCTTTAAGTACCAGTGTGTTGATAGTTTGCTTATTCTCAAACCATGAAAAGCACATATGGGCTACGCTGCTACTGATACTTGTCAAAAATATCTTAGAGACACCCAAGGGCAAAACGATTATGGCCATTTGCATCCATTAAAACTGCTGCTGTCCAAATAAAGACTTTAACATCCATTTGCTCTTAAACCGATAAAGCAGGGACATCTAGCTACAGATAATTTTACATAATGTCATTGATTATAGACCTGGACTGACCACCTAACACCCTGGGGGGGGATTAGATTAGGGTTATCCACTTATATTTCAGTAGTGGGAAGCCAGGCACACTATGGGATCTACCATTAAAGGTCAAATGTAAGGCATATGCTGTAAATGGTATAGATGTTTTACTCAAGTTAACCGAAGGCAAAAGGATTTACCTATGACATTGGTGCAAGGTATAGCCACTAATCCACTCAATATTGGTTTAAACAAATATATATTAAAATAGTACAGGAATACTTTAATATGTTGCTAGAGACTCTTTGCAGATTATTTCACCCAATCAAAATATCTCATCTAAGTGAAAACTATGCCTGCCTGCAGCAGTCCAGCTTTATTTTTTTAGAGATGCACCGAATGCACTATTTTGGAATACCGAACCGAATTTGCATATGCAAATTAGGGGTTGGAAGGGGAAAAACGTTTTACTTCCTTGTTTTGTGACAAAAAGTCATGCGATTTCCCCCAACCCTAATTTGCATATGCAAATTAGGATTCAGTTCGTCCGGGCAGAAGGATTCGGCCGAATCCGAATCCTGCTGAAAAAGGCAGAATCCCGAACCAAATCCTGAATTCGGTGCATCCCTAATTTTTTTTACACTACAACTTCCAGCAACCCCATTGGACAGCAGACGGGGGCCTTCAGTTTGCAATCCCTGCTCTGCTCCAAAGCCTGGAGTAACAAAGGTGCAAAAGTGCACACGTTTAGAAACACTAGTCACCATGACAATGAAAAAAAGCAAAATGCTGCTCACTGTTTGCTGTGGTTTACTGTATCAATTCACCTTTGCACTTACGGTTTTCCAGTGATGTAAAGTGATAACTAGGCTGCAGTTAAATCTATCTGTGCTCCTGGCTGCTTAAAGGAGAACTAAACCCTAAACATGAATCTGGTTAAGATGGCATATTTTATATACTGAACTTATTGCACCAGCCTAAAGTTTTAGCTCCTCAATAGCAGTGATGATCCAGGACTAGTGATGGGTGAATTTGTCCAGTTTTTGCTTCGCCGCGAAATTGCGAATTTCCCGCGAAATTTGTGAAACGGGCGAAAAATTTGAGAAGCGCTCATTTTGAGGGCGGCATCAATTAGTGGGCGTGAAAATTGACCCCAGTGACAATTCCCATGCCGGCGACGTGCATTTAAGTCAATTGGGTCCGTTTTAATTGACGTCGGTGTCCAAAAACCTTTGATGCTGGCGAATTTTTGCAGCAATTTCGTGAAATGTATTCACTGGTGGCTTAAGGCGGAAATTCCCTGCAAATTCGTGCCTAGTGAATAAAGTCGTCCATCATTATCCAGGACTTCAAACTTGTCACAGGGGGTCGCCATCTTGGAAAGTGTCTGTGACACTCACTCAGCTGTTGAGAAGCTAAGCTTAGGGGTCGTCACTAATTATCAAGCAGAAAACGAGGTTGGCCTGTAAAGAAGCTGATGCTACAGGGCTGATTATTAAATGCTGATGCTAATTGCACTGGTTTCTGTGCTGCCATGTAGTAATTATCAGCCTTATATTGTGCCATTTATACGCTATGTGTACTGTATATTGTGAGTGGGTCCCTAAGCTCAGTAAGTGACAGCAGCACAGAGCATGTGCAGTGAATCAGCAGAAAAGAAGATGGGGAGCTACTGGGGCATCTTTGAAGACACAGATCTTTACTGCTAAAGGACTGTGGTTGCCTTGGGATGATACAGAAGCCCAAAACATAATGTACAGCATTTCTAGCTACTGCTTTAGTTAAGCTTTAGTTCTCCTTTAAGTAAATGATTCTTATTTTGCTTCTGTGATTAGTTTCTAGTTCTTGTGGACTGGCATGAATAATGATTGTTAGGCCAAGTGAAACCGATGCTGCCTTTTTATAAAGCAAGACGAGTTCCTGCAACAGCAGCACTGCCTGTATTACACATACACCTGCAGCAGAAGGGTTTTATAGGAGTAAATTGTTCACCTACCAGCCCTGCCTTCTTCCTTTCTTGCTGGAGCTCCAGTATAAAGTCCTGCAGTTCTTTGCCTTCAATGAAGCCATTCCCTGCAAACAGACAAAATAAAACTATAGGAGATCCGCTGGTGGGCAGTGAGCACAGGCAGCACAGAAGACAAGGGCAGCTGAAGCCAAAGGCAGTGGAACAAGTGCAGTTGGATGGACGCACAAGAAAGAGTGGAGTTTGTATCCTAACGACACAAGAAGTTGCAGAACACAATGAATTAGAGGGATGGGGGCACAGGAGTCCCTTTAACTCTTTCAGTGTCAGAGGGAAGGCATGGGCTGTAGCCAGCTGGCAGTGAAAGGGTTAGAAGCCCCTTTGACAATGTGAATATGGAGAAATAGTCTATAATCACCGTCTGTATCGTAATGACGCCAGATTTCCAGAAACTGAGAAGCTGAGATCTCCACTCCCTGCAGGTGAGTCTGAGCCATAGCGGGAGACGCTGCGCCGCCTGTGCGATTGTTGCTGCTGCCGCTGTCCCCGGTGCTGATCGGCTGGAGATTCTCACTGGGTAACACTGCCGCCTTTATATACAGGAGTCGCTCCGCCTGGGCCCTGGGCCCCGCCCACTCCCCGCCCTTTGCTGCTTTGCCTACATTTACTCACCTTGAACTTAGCGCCTATGTAGATTTATTCAGCGCCACTTGCACCCACAGGACATTCAAGGAAGGGACGAATAAAATAATAAAACAAAACTTTATAAAATATAAAGAGTTATCTTCAACACAGAGCAAAGATAGTCCTGACCCACAGAGCCTGCACTCTATGTCCTATCCCTTTCCTTTCACTTTATTCTTACAAGGATCTTGCAAAGATTTATCCAGTCCAGTTGCCCCTTTCTGTCAGCAGAGCTGGAGGTAGAGATGAAGGGTCCCAGGCAATGCAGGAATGCTGCTGGGATCTCAGGAAAGGGAAGAACTACACAAATGGGGAGGGTGGGTCCAGCAGAGCCTGCAGCAGCTGAGACTTATACTGAAAATATAACTGACAAAAAGTAAAGTATCCTAGAAACATTTTAGTTACAAACCAGTAGGAGCTGTGTCAGGTTTCTAAGGCTCAGGATAAGCACTAAATATTGAACTATATATGTGGTTTTATAGTCAGGCCTAGATTTGTGGAAAGGCCGTTAGGGCCCAGGTCTAGGGCAGCAGGATTTTAGAGGCAGAATGCTGCCCAACCACACCCAGGGGCATTTCTGCTATGAGGCAAGGTGAGCATCTTGCCCAGGGCCGGGCCAGACTGGCTAGACACCCCAGGCAACCTGAGCGATTGCTTCGTCCCCTCCACCGTACGCACGGCCAAGCGTACACACACACACACAGTATAGTACAGTACCACATCTATAGTACAGTATCACATTTATAGTACAGTACCACATCTATAGTACAGTATCACATTTATAGTACAGTCCCACATCTATAGTACAGTATCACATCTATAGTACAGTATCACATCTATAGTACAGTATCACATCTATAGTACAGTATCACATTTATAATACAATATCACATTTATAGTACAGTATCACATGTATAGTACAGTATCACATTTATAGTACAGTATCACATTTATAGTACAGTATCACATCTATAGTACAGTATCACATTTATAGTACAGTACACCCTTTATAGTATAGTATCACATCTATAGTACAATATCACATTTATAGTACAGTATCACATTTACAGTACAGTATTACATCTTTAGTACAGTATCACATTTATAGTACAGTACACCCTTTATAGTATAGTATCACATTTATAGTATAGTATCACATCTATAGTACAGTATCACATCTATAGTACAGTATCACATTTATAGTACAGTATTACATCTTTAGTACAGTATCACATTTATAGTACAGTATCACATTTACAGTACAGTATTACATCTTTAGTACAGTATCACATTTATAGTACAGTATCACATTTATAGTACAGTATCACATTTACAGTACAGTATTACATCTTTAGTACAGTATCACATTTATAGTACAGTACACCCTTTATAGTATAGTATCACATTTATAGTATAGTATCACATCTATAGTACAGTATCACATTTATAGTACAGTATTACATCTATAGTACAGTATCACATCTATAGTACAGTATCACATTTATAGTAAAGTATCACATTTATAGTACAGTATCACATCTATAGTACAGTATCACATTTATAGTACAGTATCACATTTATAGTACAGTATCACATCTATAGTACAGTATCACATTTATAGTAAAGTATCACATTTATAGTACAGTATCACATCTATAGTACAGTATCACATTTATAGTACAGTATTACATCTATAGTACAGTATCACATCTATAGTACAGTATCACATTTATAGTAAAGTATCACATTTATAGTACAGTATCACATCTATAGTACAGTATCACATTTATAGTACAGTATCACATTTATAGTACAGTATCACATCTATAGTACAGTATCACATTTATAGTACAGTATCACATTTATAGTACAGTATCACATCTATAGTACAGTATCACATTTATAGTACAGTACAGCATATATAGTACAGTACACCCTTTATAGTATAGTATCACATTTATAATATAGTATTCCATTTATAGTAGAGTATCCCATGTCCCAGAATGAGACTAGTAACATCAATTGTCTCCAGATTGCAACAAATCAATGAACTTCAGTCTGTTTCCTTACAGCAGTTACTACAAGCTGAATGCTGTCAGAACATGCTGGGAGTTATAGACAACCGAATAATGCATCTGCTCAACAGTCCACATGACTGCTTGTACTACATTGTGACGGCCATATTGACCACTCTGATTCTTACCATGTGGCCTGAATGAGTTCATTAGAACAGCTGCCTCTACCTTCAGGTAAGTAGATGACCCCTATAGGAAATACTGATGGCCATTATGCATCTAGATTTACCACTGTGATGATCCAATCACACTGGATCTTAATTTAAAAAAAATAACTAAATTGTCCAAGAAGCTGTGCATCCACATTTAGGCTTATAGGTGTGGTTCGCCTTTAAATAAGCTTTTAGTATGTTATAGAATTGTCAGTTTTAAGCGACTTTTTAATTTGTCTTCATTATTTTTTATTATTTTAACTTCTTCTTCTGACTCTTTCCAGTTTTAAAATGGGGGTCACTGACCCATCAAAAAACAATTTCTCTGCAAGGCTACAAATTTATTGTTATTGCTACTTTTTATTGCTCATATTTCTATTCAGGCCTCTCCTATTCATATTCCAGTCTCTTATTCAAATCAGTCCATGGTTGCTTGGGGAATTTTGACCCTAGCAGCCCGATAGCTGGAACTGCAAACTGAGGAGCTGCCGAATAAAAAGCAAAATAACTAAAGAATGAAAAACAATTGGAAATTGTCTCATAAAATAACTCTCAACATTATACTAAAAGTTAACTTAAAGGGGAACAAACCCTTCAAGCAGGAGTTGGTGTTGCTTAATCATAAAGATACAGCAGCTAATTTGATACTTACGTCATTTTCAGAATATAACATTTGTGCAGAGCAAACTATTAATGACAAAAGATAAAAATGTCCCCACGCATTTACACTAATGCACAAATCCTCTGCATTTCTGCATTTCCAAAAAATCCTTTTACTTTGTAGGGCTCTCAAGCCATGATTGGGCAATTACCTCAAGGACCTATGGAAACAATTACTCAGAGATGGAGTGGGTTTACATGTATAACGGCACATTTCTTTCTGCATTTAGAGACCAAACTGTAGAAACACTGCAATCAATATTCTGGATTTTGGGGAAAAAAAAAAGAAGAAAACCCTGATAAAACGTGGGTATACAAACGTACATTATCATGTGAATTTGTTTTTAGCCCATAAAAGTTTGCATGCTTATGCCATTTCTCTTTTAAATCTGAGTACATTTGTACAGATGTTTGCTTACAAGCAGTGGGTTATGGACACTAGTATGTCAATATAGGAATGTAGGCACATTGGATCTGAAACCTGAATTAGTGTTTGTGTTCCTGGGGGTTTGATGCTTCACAAATGTAACCTAAACACCAGGAACTGCAACCTAGTCCTGCATTGTGGGAGGGGGGCATGGATTCAAGAAAGCTTCATCATCCTAACATGAGTTCAATAAACAGGGCTTGACCTAAACATACTTTTACCCTATTGTGTTAAACAAACAAAAAACAGTGTTTTTTGTAATTTCTTGAGCTAAACAGGCAAAGAGAGTAACTGAAGCTAATAGCGCCACAGCTTTTCCCACACTAGCCCCAAGGTGGCTTAGTCCCACCCTACCTAAGGGGCAAAGCAGTAACAACAACAATAAGGTTTAGTCCAAAAATTACCTTGAAGCCTTGTTTGCATTCATTTCGGCTAAATGCTTAAAGGGCATGTAAAGGCAAAAAAATAAAATCCCATTTTTACTTTCTTTAATGAAAAAGAAACCTATGTCCAATATACTTTAATTAAAAAATGTGTACCGTTTTTATAAGAAACCTGACTGTGTAATTCTCCCTTCATTTACTGCTGTGGATAGGAATTGTCAGATGGTCCCTAACTGCTCAGCAGGGAAACAATCATACTTATGAACAGCAGGGGGAGCCCCCGCCTTACTTCCCAGCCATGCAGAACTCAAGCAGCTTTGTTTATGACGATCCCTAAGCAGCCCAGACCACACTGAGCATGTGCACAGTCTTGGTCTTGCAAAGATGTTTAACAAAGTTACAAGATGGTGACCCCCTGTAGCCAACTTTGAAAGCATAAATTATTTGTTTGATTAGGCTTGTGGTGCAGTAAGTTCATGTTTATATTTAGTATACAAAATACAGAATTTCTAGCCTTATTCTATTTTAGACTTTACATGCCCTTTAAGGACTATAAGGCTCATTTTGCAATTACAAGTGGAATTATTGGCATCCTAAACATAGTGGCAATTCCACTACTCAACACAATTGGGTTGTGCCCATGGATGCAACTGATTTACACCAACTGAATAGGATACTAAGCGTATTAATAATGGAGCACGCTGGAATTTATGCAATTCTATTGCTTGAAAGGCCCCTCAGCACCAAGTGATACAAATTGCAGTGAATGCAACCTAGCTGATGCATGCAATTATGCAAAATATTTAGCCAATTGCATCTGAGAAAGGCACTGAACTCTGCGTTTATAAATGAGCCCTTATGTTTTATATCAATTAAAGTGCAAATTTACCCATCAATCAATATAACCTTAATGGTTTTTTTTCTTTTCTGTTTTTTTGAAGTATAAAGCCTCCCATTCTGCCGACTTTCACCTTGTAAATAAAATTTACTGGCTGCCAGGACTTCAATTTTACAGTTATTGTTGTTTATTTATTTATTTTGTCTCTTATCTTTCTGTTTGGGCTTGCTGCTATTCATTGTGCATTTTGACTTCAACGCTACAGTGTAGATGCTCTGCTAATAATACAAAAAAAAAAGGAAACTGCAGGACTGCAGACTGATGGCCTCAGGATAAAAAAACACACTTTGCTTGTGCTTAGCTAATTTATTTGCTAATATTTGATTATGTTCAGTAAATCAGTATGTCAATACTTTTAGTGCATCTTCATTCCCTTTGTGTAACTTGCCCTTTAATTTGAATCCAACTCCCAGAGCAAGTTTTAGCAGTCTCTAGCCCAAGCAGGAAGATCTTGCTTTCCATACATTGCCTTTGATCCTATGTGAATTTCCTGACCTTGACTTGTTATGTATTCCTATCCTGCACTACTTACCCTGACCTTTGCCTTTTTATCCTTATTGATCTGTAGTGAGCAGCCTGGCCCTTGCCTGGTTATCCCCGCTTACGCTAACCCATTTCCTGATCATCTCACTCCTTAGATTCTTCATTCAGTTTGTTTCTATGAGACTAGTTAAACCACGAGCCCTTTAAAGGAAAACTTTACCCTCAAAATTAATATTTAGGCAACAAATCATATTAAGTTACATATTAAAGAATATAATCAAACTGGAATATAAATTTAAGTAAATATTGCCCTTTTACATCTCTTTTCTTAAACCCCTTATTTCAGTATGGTCTGTGTGCTGCCTCAGAGATCACCTGACCAGAAATACTGCAGCTCTAACTGTAACAGGAAGAAGTGTGGTGGCAGAAGACACAACTCTGTCTGTTAATTGGCTCATGTGACCTAACATGTATGGTTTGTTTGTGTGCACCATGAATCCTAGGATCCCAGGGGGCGGCCCTTATTTTTTTTTAAAAAATGGCAATTTTCTATTTAGGATTACCCAATAGCACATACTACTAAAAAGTATATTATTATCAAAATGGTTTACTTACATGAAGCACGGTTTTACATATGAGCTGTTTTATGCAATATCTTTTTATCTAGACCTACATTGTTTGGGGGGTATAGTTTTCCTTTAAAAACTCATCGTACTTTCTGTATGTGACTGGTCTGCCCCAAGATCTTCACATTCTCTTTGGTAAACCTATGCAATAATGAATGTGAATAATAACATAGGCCCTTTTACTAATGCAGTGGTGTGAAGTGCTCTTTTTGGATGCACTTTTCCATGATTTATTTCCCAGACTGTAGCTTTTTTTAGAATTCCAGTGCCATTGCATGTACCTGCTAAGCTGTGATTGCTGCAACTTGCACCACTCGGTGCAACTTTTGAGGAATAGGATACAAACTGCAGCGGGAATGGTGTAATTTCCAGTATGCGCCATTATAAATGCCATCCTTTTCACTGAGCTCAAGTCAAGGTGTAGACAGTCCAAAAGTGGAAGCCTGGAAACTCTTGATGCTTCTTCAATACTTCTATTTTATAGATATGAGTCTAAAGATACTACAAAACAGATTTCTTCTACTCCAGCTCTTAATGGCTGCTAAAGCTTTGATACCTATGAACTGGAGAAAAGAAAAACCCAAACGTGGAAGCCTGGAATAACCACAATCTAATTCCACAGTATAGCTAGCTTCCCGCATGCAATTGCATACAATTTGTTAGTGCCAAATTGCTGTAGCTACAAGGAGGGAGCAGTTATGGGTGCAGTTACCATTTTAACAATAGTGCACTTACATTTGCAACTGTAAATATAACTTCTTGCAGAAGGATCCTCTATACAGAATCTGAAGATGCTATAAATGCATTTCCAGATAATTTACACCACCCTACACCGAAAATGTTTTTTAATGTCAAAAACTTGCCAGTGCTTGCCAGATGTGAAAGCCTATATGAGCCTATATGAGTACTCTTATATAATTAGGTATAAGTAGGTAACACTAACCATAGTTTATGGGAATGTGCTAGGGATCTTAAAGCAGATTAAAGATGCCGATATCAGTCCTTTAAGACCGATTCAGCAGCTTATCTGTCCATATGTGGGGGTTCCCGACGGGTCCTGCCGATTGATATCAGACCAAAAATCGGCCAGATATAGATCGGTCAAGTTTGATTTTTTTGTACGATCCAGGACCGCATCGGCTAGCTGATGCGGTCCTGCGACCCGTTGGAGCCCATTCGTAGTATTGTAATCCGATCGTTTGGCCCCATGGCCGAATGTTCAGATTCATCCGATAATGCCCAGCCGTTAGTGGGCATATCAGGTCAAGATCCGCTCGTTTGGCGACCTTGCACAAATGAGCGGATCTTATCAGGTCCGAACTGAAAATTAAAAAAGGCTCTGGCATTTCAGGTACACAGAGGTCCACTCAGCCCACATACAGGCCCAAACAGCCCACTAAATACTGATTTTCTATGGGACCTTATAGCAGCCCCCCTGGCATTTGCCAGAACCCACATATTGCCAGTCCAGGCCTGGATCTTATAGTGTATGGCCACCTAAAGATTGTAACCCCCTGGGGCAGGGACTAATATGATTGATGTATAATAAATTATATCTAAATCCTAACCTAAAAATGTAATACACTCTCTGGGCATAAAGGGTTATGGCACACTAGCCTTTTTGAATGCCATTATCAGAATGCACAGGATCCTTTCCCCTGGGGAAACTAGGAATCACTTGAGTAACTTGTAATTGTAATTGTCACCCTAAGGGGCAGATTCACTAAGCTCGAGTGAAGGATTCGAATGAAAAATACTTTGAATTTCGAAGTATTTTTTGGGTACTTCGACCATCGAATGGGCTACTTCGACCTTCGACTACGACCTTCGACTTCGATTCGAACGTTTCGAACGAAAAATCGTTCGACTATTCGACCATTCGATAGTCAAAGTACTTTCCCTTTAAAAAAAACTTCGACCCCCTACTTATGCAGATAAAACCTACCGAAGTCAATGTTAGCCTATGGGGAAGGTCCCCATAGGTTTGCTAACCTTTTTTTGATCGAAGGATTTTCCTTCGATCGTTGGATTAAAATCCTTCGAATCGATCGAACGAACGTTTAGCGCTAAATCCTTCGACTTCGATATTCGAAGTCGAAGGATTTCAATTCGAGGGTCGAATTTCGAAGTATTTTTAACTTCGAAATTCGACCCTTAGTGAATCTGCCCCTTAATGTGGATCTGTGCAGCTTCTCATTTTCAGTCCATTGTAAAGATTGGATTGTGCTCTGATTGTGTTTTTACAACAATGCTAAAGAGATTAGTTCAGCTGTATAGTGCTGGGGAGGATTAAATGCTATGCAGCAATGTCAAGGGTATGTGTATGTGTGTTTATGGGGTTATATTCCTTTTGTTAGGCGCTACACACTGGAGATAAGGTTATTAACAGGTTCTACTTTCCCATCAAGTAAAATTATACCCTAAATATCTTTTGTTGGTGTTTTGCTTAGATAGGGAATTAAAAATAAAAATGCATTGTGTGCCAAAAATAGTATATTTGCATCTGTACGTATGAATGGGATCTGCCATTGTGTGTCATATTCCTTTGCAAGCAACCGAAAATAAGGAAAACGTATATAATTCAAGAACAGCAAAAGAGTTTTGTTAAGCCTTATGTGTTTTTATTTGCATGCTTTTCCATGGTTATAGCAGGGTAAAGATAATATCATTGAAGCACTTTTCAGAAGCAAATGTTATCGCATTAAAGATTTCTTTGTTGTCGGAAAGAATTTAATGTTAATAACCTGTCATTTCCATACAGTAACGTCTTTGCCTAGGTAACATATAACTAGTCTCACATTAAATATGGAGCAAGCATCCACTAATTATTGTCTGGGAAGATATTCATCTGGGGTTGTTTATGGGGCAAGAGTATAATTTAACAGCCGGTTCCTGTTGTTAAGGAGTGGTGAAACTTGGCTGAGCTCATTCTCAGGGCATTTATATTGCCTTCAGGATATAATATGTAATTTGAAAAGCAACAAAATAACATGATTGAAGCAACAATAAACCGTAATAACGGAAAAAAGGAATATATGCCAAACAAAAAGAAAAACAAGGTAAAGGGTTCATGACCTAAGCTGTGGAACATAATGTGGCTCACGCCAATTGCAGTGGAACTGGTTTGGCTGTAACTAGAGAATGACAATGTGCTTGAGGATGATATACGAGCTTTCTGACTATTGGTGGTAGAGTATTTGCTGCAAACCTTGATGAAGAGAAACATAAATGGAAAATATACTGTGTATAGGCAATAGGTTACAGGGCACCAAAGGCCTCATTTATTACATGCTGAGTAAAAAATACAAAAAATGGGCAGAAATTGACAAGATTGTTTGCATCTTGTACCTTGCCCTGTGCTTAGTGCCCATTGGAAAAAAAGGTATACAATTTTCATGAATACAGTGATGCTTTGTATTCATGAGGAACTGTCTCCAGGTGTCATGTGAGTGTCCATTTGGAATTCCCTAGCTTGTCTGTCATTCAAACATGCAGTCCTTTCAAGCGTCAACAGTAGTGTTGGACTGTGGTATTTTGTTTTATTACATATAGATTTAATATCAGCCTATACAGTGAAAGAATTCCTGCTAAATTTGGTTTACTACATGGAAATATCGATGCTAATATTACTTTAATCCAGGGTTCGAAAAAACTCTGGGGAGTGTCCCACTGAATATAATCATAGCCATACGCACCCTTTAAGGGTGGTTACTCTATAAGTTCACTTTTAGTATGTTGCAGAATAGTTAATTCTAAGCAACTTTTTACATTGCCTTCATTTATTTTATTTTTTTATAGTTTTCGAATTATTTGACTCTTCTAAGTCTTTCCAGTTTTCAAATGGGGGTCACTGACCCCATCTAAAAACAAATCCTCTGTACGGCTACTTTATTACTACTTTTTAGTCCTTACATTTCTATTCAGGCCCTCTCCTATTCATATTCTTATAAATTGCTGAAATTACAAACTGCAGAGCTGCTGAATAAAAAGCCAAATAACTCAAAAACCATAAATTATAATAAATGAAAACCAATTGCGAATCGACACAGAATATCACTCTCAATATCATACTAAAAGTTAAATTAAACATCAACATCCCCTTTAAATGGGCCATACCTAGAGCACAATAGGTGGGCTGCTTTTAGGTTTTGGGCTTATTATAAAGCTTTTTATAAGGGACCTTAGCGTGCTAAAACTGCAAACGTATTCAGTGGAATTGTAAAAGAATTGGCAGTCGCAAATGCAAAAGGCAGTATACTACTAATACTAATACTAACATTAGCATATTACATACTGAACATTAAATAACAGATTTAATGTTCTTATAGATCAGCTGATAAGATAAGTTTCTGTTTGCTTCAAATCAATTGTGTAGTCCTCAATAAACTCGATGTCACAAGATAGCTCCTCTGGATACAAGCCCAAGTATAATGTTGGACAATTCATTCAACCAATAAGTATCCATAAGTACATGAATGGAAAGAAGTTAGCAAGGTCATACTTAATTGGTAACTGTTTAAACAATAGCTCTTCAGTTTTATCTATTTATCACTGGCAGTAATACTGACATACCTCATGCTGGCCAGGGGAAGTCATCAAATCTGATTATAGGGTTGGGAGATTATCCTACTCATTTAATCAATGAGCAGCTTAAGTACAAAATAATAATACTGGATTCACCTTCAGGATCGTAGTGGGGAGCATATGTCATCCACTTGGCTCTAACAATGTTTAGAAAAGGAACATATACAGATATAAGACCTGTTATCCAGAATGCTTGGGAGCTGGGGTATTCCGGATAACAGATCTTTGTGTAATTTGGATCTTCATACTTTAAGTCTACTAGAAAATCCTTAAATAAAACCAATAGGCTGGTTTTGTTTCCAATAAGGATTAATTATATCTTAGTTGGGATCAAGTACAAGCTACTGTTTTGTTATAACAGTGATAAAAGAAATCATTTTTAAAAATCCGGATTATTTGGATAAAATGGAATCTATAGGCGATTGCCTTTCTGTTATTCGGAGCTTTCTGAATAACAGGTTTCTGGATAACGGATCCCATGCGTTTCTGATGCACATTTAAGCAGTGTTATGCAACCAGGATGTGATTTGTGTTGCAGCTGAATATCAAATAAATGTTTGAAAAAACCAGCGCTCACTTGCACGAGGTCGGGCAAACAAGGAAACAAAAGAGATAATTCCAATATAGTGTGTATTTATCAATAATATCGGTACACCGCTTAGTGAGGTTCAAATATTATTAATTAGGTGCCCTCTTAGATTCCGCTTATTTCATCTGTGTGCGACTTATTACACTACTTTGATCCGTGCAGTGTAGTGAATTATATAGTGGGGTACTCACAAACGTTTAGGAAGAAGTGAGCATTTAGGAAATATTTAGCAGTAGCTTCTCCATGTAGCTCCAAACTCCACCGCTCTATAAGAACGCAGTGACGTAGAAAAATATGTGAAATAATTTTGACGCGCAACAGTTTTTATGCGCTCGACAAATTTTTATATGAGCGACTTTTTTGTCCAAATGCGTTAAAGTCAATGGACGTCAACATTTTTTTTTTTACACAAGCGACTTTTTTGTAGCAGCAAATTTTCTCGCGGGCAAATTTTCACAGCAGTTTCGAGAAACATTTTTGCAGGTAGCAAAATGTGTAAATTTACCGCTAATCCATGCCTGGCAAATAAGTTCACCCATCACCAATATATATTAGTGATGGGCAAATAAATTCACCCAATGCAAATTAATTCACCCGGCGCAAAGAAATTTCCAAAACTCCCGCAAAAATTCACAGCCGCAAGCGACTTTTCGGACGCAGGCATCAATTTTGAAGTTTCCACATTTTCCGCCATTTTGCCAATTCTGCAGGAAATTTGCAACTTTTTCTATGAAGCAAAACAGGAGAAATTCACCCATCACTAATATATATCAGTAAGAGATTTAACCAGTAGGAGTCAGTACCTGGAACTAGCTCTTGCTTACGGATATGACTAATATATTTAAATACCTCAGATCCAGGCTTTTAGTTGTCACAGGTGTTTCCCATCTTCAGTTGTGTCTGTGACACTCACATGCTCAGTGGGCTCTGAGCAGCTGTTGAGAAGCTAAGCTTAGGGGTCGTCACTAATTATAAAGCAGAAATGAGGTTGGCCTGTCATATAAACTGATGCTACAACTATTAAATTCTGGTGCTAATTGCACTGGTTTCTGTGCTGCTTTGTAGTAATTATTTGTATTAATTACTAATTAGCCTTATATTGTGACATTTCTATTCTATGTGTACTGTATATTGTGAGCGGGTCCCTAAGCTCAGTAAGTGACAGCAGCACAGAGCAAGTGCAGTGAATCAGCAGAAAAGAAGATGGGGAGCTACTGGGGCATCTTTGGAGACACAGATCTTTACTGTTAAAGGACTCTGGTTGCCTTGGGCTGGTACAGAAACCCAAAACGTAATGTAGAACATTTCTAGCTAGTTTTTAAGGTAAACTTTTGTTCTGCTTTTAGTCAATAGTGCATTTTACTTCTGCATTTTTATTTATTTTTCCCCTTTATTTTTTTAATACCGTGGGATGAAAAATAAATATTCTACAGGTTGACCTATTTGAGTCACCACATAGAGAGGTACAGTAGGAAACATCACTCACTCCCAGCATCTGCTTTTCCACTGACTGTGGAATAAGGAATCCCAAGCCTTCAGCACCACATGTAGTCTAGGAGAGAAATCAGGGGAAGCAAATTATGATGATAGATATAACAGCTTATTTGCTACAAGTAAGAGCTTAGCCAGTTTCATATTATACACTCAGAGACTGTGGTGACTGGATAGATATATACAAATATAGTAGATCATACCTCCCAACGTTTGGAAAATAGAAAGAAGGACAAAAACATTTGTGAAAAAATTTGGAAAACGCCCATTTTACGGCCACACTCCCTAAATGCCACATCATTTTTACAAACTTTATGGAAAGTTTGAACACATTTCTGGGGGTTTTAGGGTTCAGGTTTTATGTGTTATTACAGTTTTGCTAATGAAGGGGAATTGCCCTTTAAGATGCAATTGTTATAATTGTTTCTTTGCTTGTCTTAAATTGTTACAAATGTATCAAATGTATGTAAGTGCAGGTGCTGGACTCTCTGCCAAAAGCCTCCATTTTAGAAACGTTGTATCTTTTTCTAGCTGTTCAGTGTAGGAGATCAAAGACAAAGTCAGGACATTTCAGTAACAATCCTGGACTGCGGGTTGAGATGTCAAAATTGGGACTGTCCAGCAAAAAACTGGACTGTTGGGAGGTATGTATTAGATTGACAGATAGAGATTGATCAATAGATAAATATGGCTAGACAAAAAGAGATAGATACTGTAAATATTTAGAGAGAGAGAGAGTGAGAGAGAGAGTGAGAAAAGCGGGACTGTTGGGAGGTATGTATTAGATAGATAGATAGATAGATAGATAGATAGAGATTGATCAATAGATAAATATGGCTACACAAAAAGAGATAGATACTATAAATAGGGAGAGAGAGAGAGAGAGAGAGAGAGAAAGAGAGAGAGAGAGAGAGAGAGAGAGAGAGAGAGAGAGAGAGAGAGAGAGAGAGAGAGAGAGAAAGTCTGGACATTTCAGTAACAATCTGGGACTGTGGGTTGAGATGTTAAAACTGGAACTGTTGGAAAGGTATGTGTTAGATAAATAGAGAGAGAGAGAGAGAGAGAGAGAGAGAGAGAGAGAGAGAGAGAGAGAGAGAGAGAGAGAGAGAGAGAGAGAGAGAGAGAGAGATTCAGACCCTGGAAAAAAGTGAAGAGAGAGAGCTGTTCAGACCCTGGAAAAAAGTGAAACCTCAATTCAGGTTCAGATCACATGGGTAATGTCATACGTTGCATTGTTACATCCGTCCATTATAAAATATTAGATGACTAATTTTCCTGCAGTTTTTTTGTAAAGTCAGGTGCTATTCTGATGCAATGAGAATCAGTGACATTTGGAATAAGACCAGCAATCAGCGCATGGCAGCAATAAAAGCACTTTAACAGAGAATGAATGCTAAAGATAGCCCTGCCTGAACTCCCTCCCCACAGACTACTCGGATATATGACAGAACCCAACTCATTCATCCGTATACAGAATCCTCAGTATAAAAAGCCATGCACACCAACCTCTGGTTTTAAAATATATAACTGGTGAAATGCCATTATAAATGATACTGTGATGTGCTTTGGTGTTATTCTAAACAAAGGCACGAGCCACAAGTTACTGGTTATGACATCACTGAGAAATATTTGCCCTCTAGAGTGGCTTCCCATTTTTTAGCCTAAAAATCCATTTGATTGGTGACAGAAGGGTTCCATTCAGAGACTCATGACAGGGGTTTTTACCCTGAAAAATGCATTTGAGCAGAGGGATCCATTCATGACAAGCATGGGATATAGGGGTATCATTCTTTTCCCCATTGGCTGAATTACTCAAGAGAAACCCAAAATATGATATGACTTTACTAATATCTGCTGTGCAAATGTGAGCCCTTACCCTACTGCCCCAACTGAACCTGAATGGCTGTCCTCTATATTAGAGCTTCTGTAGAAAAATCACGTTTATTACCTTTACAGGGTATGAGTATATTTTATTACTTAACACATACAAAATCCTTTCATTTTTTTTAATGTTATTTGTCCTTTGATATTACGATAAGGGAAAAGAAAGTCTCTGCCCCTTAGAGCTGACAGTCTAAGTGATTTGGTATTTCACTGCAGCTTTAAACACAAGCTTTCACAGTTTGCCCTTCACAATCATTAATGACCCCTTTGATTTATTTAAAGTTTGTATTGATCAAGATAAAAGCAACTAGAAATATAAAGCAGAGCACATGTGAGTGATGTTTGACAAACATGATATTCTTTTCAGGCTTGATGTCTTTCCCTATGAGAGTCTAGTTGCTCCAGATAATTTGCACATACATGTTTTGACTATTGTCCTCTAATTTGCATTATCTTTATCTTTTATGTATTATCTTTATGTTTGCAGATATGTTAGTAAAGCCATATAATGGATCATTATTGTCATGGGGTCGGGAACTGATTGGTGTTGGTTAGGGCATCCCTTACATGGAGCTAAGGCAGAGGCAACACAAATTCCCTTTATTTGTTGCTGAAGACCCCTATGGGCATGAACCTGGAACACCTTTAGAGATTGGTGGAGAAATGAGGCAAGAAGATGAAAAGTCATATGCTAACGGCAGGTAATGTTTGTAGGACAAGTCAACTGAGTTGCCCAATCCATAATATATTCCCATCCCAAAATACCCAACATATTGTATATAAAACTAAACCATCTAAGGGCTCTTACACGCAGGGCTTTTTTTGTGTTTTTGACATGAGTTTGAGGTGCAGGTGTGAGAGCAGAGAAATGGATGAGCTAATTGAATCCATGTATTTCTGACTGGTTGTTCCCTAGCAGCATCCAAATCTATTTACATTACAATGCATTACATTTTTTAAATGCAAAGAGCTACATTTTACATTCATAATACAATAGAAACTGAGACACTGTACAGGGCACATTTACTAAGGGTCGAATATCGAGGGTTAAGAAACCCTCGAATTCGAACCTCAAAGTAAAATCCTTTGAATTTGAATATCGAATTCGAAGGATCTGGCGCAAATGCTACAATCGAAAAAAAAAACCAAAATGCTAAGTTTTTTTCATTCGAATCCTTCACTCGAGTTTAGTAAATGTGCCCTGTTACATGTTGTGCAAAATATGTCTATAAATGCAATACAGGTATAGGATCTGTTAGCCAGAAAGCTCTGAATTACGGAAAGGTCATCTCCCATAGACTGCATTTCAATCAAACAATTCAAATCTGTACAATTTTTTCCTTCTTTTTTTTCTCTATGATAATAAAAGAGTACCTTGTACTTGGTACAACTAAGATATACCGTATATACTCGAGTATAAGCCGAGTTTTTCAGCACCCAAAATTTGCTGAAAAACTCTACCTCGGCTTATACTCGAGTCAGTACGGGAAAGGCTGCGCTTCAGGAGCTCCGTGACCCCGCATCTGTGGGGTTGGCAAGACTGCCCTGATCCTGCACTTCCTAAATGACAGTTTCGAGGAGAGATACCGGCGCACAGTAGAGGAGATGCACTGCCTGAACCTGAGCCCTGGGAGCTCCAGTTGCGCATCCAGATCCTGATCCAGATCCTGCCAGTGGCAGCTACTCCTTCCCAAACCTCAGCCCATCAATGAATAACTCACTCTGCTCACCGTCCTGTAATTGCCGGGTTCTCTCTGTATGCGGCAATCTCTATGACTCCACGCAGCAGCTAGCAATGGGTGCAATATACAATAGCACCGACCGGAAACACTGACACGTATGATAAGGTTCCTTCAGGCACAAGATCAGCCACGCAGCTCCTGCAGCCCCTGCAGCCCCTGGAATATGGTATGTCTAGTGAATATGTAGCGGTGTTACACAACAACCTCTAGCCATCTCCAGCTAGTCTTAAGCTGCTTTCACGGCAATCTCTATGACTCCACGCAGCAGCTAGCAATGGGTGCAATATACAATAGCACCGACCGGAAACAGTGACACGTGTGATAAGGTTCCTACAGGCACAAGATCAGCCACGCCGCTCCTGCAGCCCCTGGAATATGGTATGTCTAGTGAATATGTAGCGGTGTTACACAACAACCTCTAGCCATCTCCAGCTAGTCTAAAGCTGCTGTCACTTCTCTATATAATACATGGGAGGCCGTCGATTTGTAACATCAGCGTGTTTTTTCCAACCACTGATGTCTCCTTGAATACTGTAACAAAAAGTAAGAATTCCTCAATTTTTATGCAATTAATAAGATAAAATGTCCCAAAATCCTTTGAAATTTTTTTTCCAGTTTGACAGCTCCTGTTGACTTCCACATGACCTCAACTTTGGCTCCCGCACACCCTCCGATAATTATCAAAACGATACCTGGTGCACAAAGGTAGAGGTTTGGCCTTGCGTGTTTATTGCGAAATGCAATGTTTCAAGGTCACGCCCCTTTCTCAAGCATGCTTGAGAAAGGGGCGTGACCCCGAAATGTTGCATTTCGCAATAAACACGCAAGGCAACTTGCTTGCATTTGACCCTGTGTGCCTTGGGATTCTTTCTGTTCCACATGACCTCACCAGCTTTTAGATTGCAAAGTTTTGTATTAGAGTCTTACATACTTTTTTGCACTTAATATATATTTTTCTGGTTCAGAGTAATTATTCTAATACCTGTTATCCGGAAACCTATCTATTGGTAATTCAAATGTTTTATGCACATGTAAGGAAATTCGTGAGTTAATACTTGAAACGCATGATATGTGAAATGTAGCTTCTTTTACCAATAACATGTCCTTGTGATAATTGTAGCTTCTTTAACAATAACAAGTCTTTGTGATAATTTGAAACAGTGCATTTGTACACAGCTAACTGTCCCCTGAATAAATGACATGAACGTGGGGCCAGATCAGCTGCAGAAAGATTGTAACATTTTACAGTATCTATAAAAGCCAGCTACTTTCTGTATTAGCTGGTCAACCTGCAGCTTACTTCTGTATTGCTTGTCCCCTCGCAGCGAGTATAAAACTTATCACATTCCTCTGAACCCTGAATGGTCATTGGCAGATTTTTCTAACAGCACATTATGGTTGGTTAACATTTCCTCAACATTTTCCCCAACTATCAATAAAGTCTCGGCAATAACAGAGCCAGATAAAGGCTGATGATTCATTGATTCCCATTCAGAAATCTGCCCTAGTACAGTATGCTGAATCAGTTCACTTTTACTTCTTACACTTTTTTTTAGGCAACTGTTTTGGCACCTGAGTAAATGAACTATAACAGAAGCCAATGTATGCAGCACAGCTAATATGCAATGAAACGATACACTGAATGCAGCAAGGATCACAGTTTAACCTGATGAATCAGCCAGAATGTAAAGTATAGAGAGTCCCCTCCAACCTCAAAGGATAGTCAATGGAGTGTTGGTGCTGTGCTAGGATTGTCTGGAGATCAAAGATAAAAAATGAAGAGTGCTAAAATGCTTAAAAATATTATACTAATATCTGGAAGCTCAGACTGTTCTCTTAAATTTCTCTTTCCAACAGATT
The DNA here is from genome assembly GCF_017654675.1 of Xenopus laevis. Lineage (NCBI taxonomy): Eukaryota > Metazoa > Chordata > Amphibia > Anura > Pipidae > Xenopus > Xenopus laevis. The sequence goes on from NC_054382.1 coordinate 112,130,185, forward strand.
TGCAGTAAAGTTTATAGGCCCAGCTGCACCTGCTGTGTATTATAAAGACTGAGGTTTTACAGGAGTTCTCCACAACAGTTGTGGGCCTCATTGAATAACTAGAAATTAAAGCTCTACTCACGAAGCGTTAATGGCGGAGCTCACCCGGACCAATGTGCCGTCCTGCTCGATCGCTGCTCTCACGATATGCCGGTCACTCCTCGCCGGTTACTACATCAAAGCCACAAACTGCTACAGAAGTGCAGATCAAGAATACCAGGAATCCGGCACAGTTAACATCAACGTTCGGCTTTATTCACGCATAGGAAGGATAACAGTGGAGGGTGTACAATTCTAACGCGTTTCATGCCCCATAGCTGGGCACTTCATCAGAGTGATGAAGTTAGAATTGTACACCCTCCACTGTCATCCTTCCTATGCGTGAATAAAGCCGAACGTTGATGTTAACTGTGCCGAATTCCTGGTATTCTTGATCTGCGCCTCTGTAGCGGTTTGTGGCTTTCGAATAACTACATATTGACAGTATACTGCTAGGTCTAAACATTGCAGAAAACATGGTGGAAAAGAATGCTGGTATTTAAATGAATGTCAATATGTAAATCCAATGAATGTCAAAATGTAAATCCTTTAACTTGTTCAATACCCCGGATCAGGCTTCTGTTAGCAGAAAACTGCACTGGCTCAAGGTACTTCTATATGTACGACTCTCCTATTCCGCTTTATTATACTTTGATGGCCCTGGGCCGACGCAGCTTTTAGCTTAAAATTCAGCTTTTCCCTTTATACCCAGTGCCATGAAGGAAAATGTGGAAGAGGCTCACTCTATGGTGCTTGCACAGAAGTACCCTGGGCTGGTTCCATTTTCAGCCTGGGGGATCAGGTAAGCAATTATAATCACTGGCACCCCACAGTAATTATAACTGTATTTTCCTTTTTTTTTACTTTTACTTACGATGGTTTCTTTGTATCAATTGTTGTCTGTGTTGGCAATCAAAAATGTCGGCAATCACACTGCCCATTACCGCACTGCCCATATAGGATTAGTTATAGTTCTTTCAATACCCGTCTACTGTACTTGATTCTTTGGAATACTTGTCATTGTCATTGTTCCTCACTGCCTTAGGAAAACCCAAATCTGGGATCTCTGACTGGCAAGTAACTTACTAATAATATAGGAGAAGGTTTCTATGTTCTCTACATGCTGTCAGTAGGTCAATTTGTCTGCGATGCTGTGATTCATATTCATTAGCAGAGATGCTGTAAACATTTAAAATGTTTTTTGCCCAGCACATCAGGAGTACAGCACGCAGGTATACTGAACAACAAACACTTAAATAGGCCTCTGTAAAGATGAAGAGGCAAACAAGAAGATCACATGCTCATGCTCTTATAGATAACTTGGGCACCAGGAATCCTTGAAACTGCAACCGGTGCTTTATTCAGCAAATTATAGATAATAACACCTATTGTTCTCAGCAGTACATTGACCAGAAAAGCAATGACGTTAGCAGGCAGAAAGCCCTACTTGTTTTCAGTAGTGAAACTTATTCAGGCCTACTCACTGTACACCAAGCAGCCTCAACACTCTTGAATGGTGGCACTGCATTATTGTTCTTTGACAACTACTCCACTAGGCTTATTTATTTTTATATTTAATATTATTTATTTTTATTTATATTAGGCTGTTTATTTGTAGAGCTTGAGGCTGCCCAATCTAGACCTAAGTATTCAGCAACTACCTACAACTAAATATTTGACTGTATAGTAGTCTCCTTCTATGCTCTACTTTAGCTCTGTGTAATTAAGGACCCGCTAGACCTCTCTCCATGCAGCGATTGGTTGCTACAGTACGTAAAGTAAACAATCTTAGTCTTGAGCTGGTGGGTAATATCTAGCTAATATAATTGTTTGACACCAAGCTAATGCTTGAATCATACTAGAGACTTATGCTTATGTTAGGAGAGGACTAAATAATGGCCTAAACTAAATTAAAAAGCTTTTTAAACCTGTCTCTAGTATAACCATCAGTGAAACAATACTAGTATTACAATGTCTGCCCACATATCTATATATATATATACACACCCATACAAAGAAGATCAGCACTCTCAGGGCTTGAAATTTGAAAAAGGTTTTATTGAAAATAACACAGCATAGGACTAATGTTTCGGCCCTGTCCAGGGCCTTTCTCTTTTTTCTCTTTTGAGAAACGTTAGTCCTATGCTGTGTTATTTTCAATAAAACCTTTTTCAAATTTCAAGCCCTGAGAGTGCTGATCTTCTTTGGATGGATGGAGATATTATATTGGTCGTGCACCCAGGCAAACAAACATTTTATTCGAGAGTGCTGGCTCTTTACTGGTTATATATATATATATATTGTGAGAGAAATGCTGGATTAGAGGTGGAAGGTGTTTATATTTCTCCCAGATTTCTCTCTTATATATACTAAGCTCCAGGGAAAGTATGTCAGCAGTGAAAGAGTGTTCTTTCACTGCATTTGGCTTTTGGAAAAGCCGGTAAAAAGGGCCCTGGAGTGAATGGAAGTGAGCGGGTGGGACTTCCATTCACCAGGCTATCCAGGTTTTGGTGAAGCCTGGCTAATTTGTGGCCTCGTTAGACTTCAGGGGAAACCCCTTTAAACAGTGTGTCTCAGAGTTACTCTCTCTCTCTCTCTTCCTGGGGAACTGCCTGCATGCAGTAAGTGAGAGCCGGACACAGTGAGTAACCAAACAAACAACTGTTTTTTGTAGAGTTGGATGCTAGATCCTCTCTATTGTATAGAGAGGGAGCGACTGTATGTTACTTAGAGCCGGACAGGCTAGGATTTCTTTTTATGTTTTGTTTTCCAATATGCTCCTGTGTGCCGGTTATATGTGAATAAAGCTGATTGCGGTCAGCCTAAAACTCAATGCTGAGTGTGAACTGTGGTTTTCTGAGACCAATCCGATCCCTGCAATCTACCTAAACCCCCCGAGACGGCACCGTTTGGACGAGTGACGTTACAATATATATATATATATATATATATATGTATGTTAATTATACTACGCAGCAATTTAAAGAACTGGAAAATCAGTATACTATATATTAGTAAATTGCCTTTAAGATTGTTGTAAACTGTTTTGTTATAAGGTGTAAGAGGCAATATTTCCATGACATAAGATGGGCAGGGAAAGTTCAGCCTTGCTGACAGCTTAGTGGAAGTGCTCCTGGAGACCAAGAACTGTATCAGAGCCACAAATGAAATGGTAAAGTTCACAGTTCATGTTTGAGTTTGGTACATACTGCAGTTAAAATAAAATAAAGAAGAAGTACTGATTCCCTAAAGTAAAATTAGGCAAGCATAGTAACATTTTCAAGATATTATTTTTTTTACAGTTTTCCATTACTTTTAGAGGTCAACACTTTCAGCTGCAGCATTTTCAATTATATATTTTGTCCCCAATATAAACTGTACCTGTTTGTCTAGTGCCTCAGAAGAAAATGCAGTGATACAATAAACTGGGTATCTCTGCTATAGTCGGCCCTTGTTGGTGTTTTTGTAGGGAAAGAAAAGTCTGCTCAGGGAAGCCTCTGTTATGGATATTGAAATATGTCTTGGGGTGTCACAGACATAATACAACACAGAGAAGACCATGTAATGTCATCACTAGTGTATATAACTTTGGGGTTTATCCCTATCTTGAGACAAACACTACTTTCAATAACAATACATATACAAATACCATAGAATATTTGTAATGAATGTATATGTGAAAGTTGCTTAGAATTGTGTTTTCTTTTATTAGGCAAAAAATTATTTTTGGGGGGTTAACTTGCCCTTTAAGGAAAAAACAGGCCCCCACTGGCAAGACCATAGTTTTTACCATTTTACTCTTTTGCCATATTGGATAAAGCACTGTAATATTTTTTGCTTATGCTCTATAGCGTGTTTCAATCAGCTTGAAAAAGAACCAATTATTTAGCCTAATTGCCTACAGATTTTTACAGAGGTTCAGTGAGAAAGAGCCGCTTAAACATTCCTGATGCAGAAAATATTGGTAGATCAGGTTTTACTCACATTTCATGATGAGTAAATCTACTGCTTAGTCTAACTCCTTCTTTGTGTCTATTGTATATGATGTTATTAGATATAAACACGTAGCTTTGTATGTATTCCTATACAGGTATGGGACCTGTTATCCAGAATGCTCGGACCTGGGGTTTTCCGGATAACGGATCTTTCCGTAGTTTGGGTCTTCATGCCTTAAGTCTACTAGAAATAAATTTAAATATTAAATAAACCCAATAGGCTGGTTTTGCTTCCAATAAGGATTAATTATATCTTAGTTTGGATCAAGTACAAGCTACTGTTTTATTATTACAGAGAAAAAGGAAATTATTTTTAAAAATTTGGATAAAATGGAGTCTATGGGAGACATCCATTCTGTAATTCGGAGCTTTCTGGATATCGGGTTTCCGGATAAGGGATCCTATACCTGTACTATAAGCATCAATTGTCAGGTAACCTCCGGGTTGTATGCACTGAAGTCAAGTGTATGAATAATTGAATAACAAATATCTATGAATAATGTCTTTTATCCAACAATTAACAGCGCACAAACCTACCTACTTTCTATTTCAATAATGGAATCACTTACCATTGTTTTCCCTTCACTTGCATAGAGACAGTCTTTCAAACTACCGACATGCACATTCAGTAACAATGCTCATTGACGCTACATCTTCGGGATTGAGATGGCCACTCAACTGCTGTATTCCTCAATGCATGTATGCAGTTTTTATTGTTGTGTTGTAATGGTAAATGGAACATTTTCTAATAATGGAGTACCACAGGGCTCTGTACTTGGTCTTTTGCTTTTCGACCTGTTTATTAATGACCTGGAGGTGGGCATTGAAACATCTAAGATTACATACAAAATCAACTAATAACTGATGCTAGAGTGCCCTGTCCAAAAGAGCTTGCAATCTAAAAGACAAAATACGCTTACAGTACATTTATTTTATATACCTTAAATTCAAATAAAAGTTTAGTGGACTAAAGTAAATGTTTTTTTCATTGTTGACCCCCTCCCCAGTACAAACAGTCTTGAGAGCTGTTGTGTGTGTTTTTGAGATAACATCCTATGTGGACATTCTTGATGGATTTTTTGAAGATAAAATGGCAATTTGTCAGATGCACTGAATGAGAGAATTGAGTTATGTTCAGTTTTACAGTAATGACTGTTTGCATTTTTCAGAGGAATAGGTACGTTTGAGTGAAGAATAAAAAATAGATGTTTTATGTACCAACAGATTCCTTAATCAAATATCTGCCTAATCAAATATTTAGTAATGCCATGTAACACAATACAACCTATCAGAAAAATTATAGATATTCTTGATATCCTTGGGAAATGTTCTCAAACAATCTGTGTATTAAATTTTTAGATGGGGTCAGTCATCTGAAAGCTGGAAAGAGTCAGAAGAAGAAGACAAATAATTAAAAATCTATAAAAAATAAATAATGAAGACCAATTGAAAATTAGCTAAGTATTGGCCATTTTATAATAAAAATATAACATATATACAAAATAACTCAGGCTTTATTCAACATGAGGTAGTTGAAAGAAATGGCAGGTACAGTCACAGGTGTAGCAGATACAGATAGAAGGAATAGTTGTGGGAATTGAAAGTATTCATCTTCCAGGTTGCCAGTATCTCATGTGGTACGGATCGCTACAGTAGGCATGGAACAGGGATAGAACAATAACTAGTGATGAGCTAAATTTTTCGCTCACGAACATGACGTCCATAGAGTCTAATGGGTGAAAAAATTTGTTGTGCGCCAAAAAAGATTTAGTCGCCCATAGACTTCAATGCATTTCGGTGAATTTTTGCCTTTTTGATAACTTTCAGCGAAATGAAATGGGTCAGATTCACCCATCACTAACAATCACCTGTTTTCTTGTCAGTACTGTGGTCCCTTCACTACCAGCAAGCAGAGCCTGGGGGAGAGCTACTGCCATCTGTCCTCCTTGGTGGAGCTCAAAGCTGATCTTGCTAACTATTGCTCACTTACTCACTCCTCCCAGAGAGTGCTGTAACAGTTGCTATCCTGTACACTAGCCAACCTTGTTCACTTGCTCAAGGGTTGTCCCTTTAGATCCTAACACTTCTGGGGCCTTGTTGATCCCAGGCTCAATGCAGGCCTGGACTGGGATAGAAAATAGGCCCTGCTATTTCAAGTACACGGAGGCCCAAACAGCCCCCACCAGCCCAATACACAGTGACTGACTATGAGATCTTACTGCAGCCCCTCTGGCATTTGCCAGACCCCACAAATATCCAGCCTCGGTCTGGCTCAATGGAACATCACCCAGATCAACTGCTGCAGGTCAAAGAGGAAGGACCTCACCTTGCAAAGCAATATGTTACAGTGAGACAGGAAACAGTCATCAACCTGAGGAACAATGAAATATGTATATGTAAATAAATGCAAGTGGGCTTTTATCCAGCAATGGAGAATTGACACACTGGTAGAGAATTGAAGCAATATGAGCCATTAAAGGGCATGTAAAGGCAAAAAAATAAAATCCCATTTTTACTTTCTTTAATGAAAAAGAAACCTATCTCCAACATACTTTAATTAAAAAATGTGTACCATTTTTATAAGAAACCTGACTGTATGCAGTGAAATTCTCCCTTCATTTACTACTGTGGATAAGAATTGTCAGTTGGTCCCTAACTGCTGAGCAGGGAAACAATCATACTTATGAACAGCAGGGAGAGCCCCCACCATACTTCGCAGCCATGCAGAACTCAAGCAGCTTTGTTTATGACGATCCCTAAGCAGCCCAGACCACACTGAGCATGTGCACAGTCTTAGTCTTGCAAAGATGTTTAACAAAGTTACAAGATGGTGACCCCCTGTAGCCAACTTTGAAAGCATGAATTATTTGTTTGATTAGGCTTGTGGTGCAGTAAGTTCAGCCTTATTCTATTTTTAGACTTTACATGCCCTTTAATCCTATGGGTCTTAACACATGCCCTTAACATTTGCCTTTAGGGAGGTAACCCGGCCTTCTAGCAGGTTTTCACAATTGAAGCTTGTCTTTGGGAAACACCTCAGAGGCCTTCTTGACATTGCAAAAGAACAGGTGAACTGTAGAACATGGAGAAGAACAGACGACCACTCATTACAGACCATGCACCATGGAGTAAAAGTTTATGCACGCACTGTATTCTAACAGTAAAATGAAAGGCTTAACACACATCCGCAACAACAAATTAGATTCTTAGATGATATTCTGATAACAGCAATACTGTCTTGGACTAATTACCCACAGATTAACAAAGCCATTTCCAAACTGGTCTCCATCAGAGCATGATTTCTAGAATCCCTCCCCTTACTGGAAGCAAAACCAGCCTATTGGGTTTATTCAATGTTTACATGATTTTCAAGTAGATGTAAGGTATGAAGATCCAAATTACGGAAAGATCCATAATCCGGAAAACCCCAGGTCCCGAGCATTCTGGATAACAGGTCCCATACCTGTATATAAATGGAGCAAACTTCTAGCTTACCATGTCCCACCATGTCACTACATTTAAATAGATTGTAATTCATTTTTTACATTGGAATTGAAATAAATTGTGTAATATTTTGAGCTCCGATGAGCAGTGTGATGACAAAACAAAGTTTGCTTTACCTATATTAAGGGCCCACATCGGAAATCATGGACCCCTTCCCCAAGAGGGCCAGGCTTATTTGTCCTCTGTTGTCACAGGTTCCTGGGGGAGCCTTATAAAGAGAGTACAGCCCAATGAAAATAAAATGATTGTCTAAATAGACCACGTCCCAACCTCAGATAAATAACTCAAGGTGTAAGAAATTAGAGGGCAAAATTCTTTTGGGTATAACAAATTAATTAAAATAACAACCCATAGCGGCTGGTTATCACTTAAGCCAAATCACTGCACTTATATAGCAAATATACTGTACAGCACACAGCTCAGAGAGAATTATTGTTTAACATTAGTTATGAGCAAATCCGTCCCATTTCGTTTTTTTTAAAAAATTTGCAAAACTGCGGAAAAATTTGCAAAACGTCGAAATTTTGCGAAATGCATTGAAGTCAAAGGGTGTTGTTACGCGCAACAATTTTAGCACGCAACGATTTTTCTCGCTCTAAATGCAATAAAGTTACGGCGACTTTTTTGTCCTAATGCATTAAAGTCAATGGGCGTTTTTTCTTACGGCGACTTTTTTGTCCTAATGCATTAAAGTCAATGGGTGTTTTTTCTTACGGCGACTTTTTTGTCCTAATGCATTAAAGTCAATGGGTGTTTTTTCTTACTGCGACTTTTTTGTCCTAATGCATTAAAGTCAATGGGTGTTTTTTCTTACTGCGACTTTTTTGTCCTAATGCATTAAAGTCAATGGGTGTTTTTTCTTACAGCGACTTATTTGTCCTAATGCATTAGGGCTGGGACACACTGGGCGATTTGGGGAGATTTAGTCGCCTGGCGACTAATCGCCGCGACTTTCCACGACCAATCTTCCCCGAATGCCTCCCCTCGCTCTGCGCCTGGCTAAAATGAAAAATCGCCTGCGCTAATCACACGCGGCGATTCGTTTTCCGAAGTCGCCCGAAGTTTCCTCATGAGGCAACTTCGGGCGACTTCGGAAAACGAATCGCCGTGTGCGATTAGCGCCGGCGACTTTTCATTTTATCCAGGCGCAGAGTGAGGGGAGGCATTCGGGGAGAAAAGTCGCTGGTGAATACATTTGTTCATTACTATTTAACAATAGGCCGTTTCCCGCCGCCTGTTACTTTTGACAAGCCTGATGCCATAGTGAGCGGATAACTGATAATCTACAGTCAGTGTTTAAAGAAATCATTACTGATATTTCCCAGGAGTGAAGAGGAAGCTCAAGTCTTATTTGTGAATATAGTGGAGAGAAATCATAGCCTACGGGACTGGAGCAATATCATTTTTCAAAATGAGCCAGCACAGTGGTTGTGCTCCTTCTTACAACAGTACTAGGAAGGTCAGGCATATGCCCTAGCATTCCCCACTGGAATAATTAAGCAGGCAGCTACAGAAGGCTCACCCAAGTTATTAGGGATTTGGGAATATACCAGTTAAACCAACGTATATCCAATAGTGAAATAAAGGCAGTTTCCTGGTCTGGAGCACTATGTGATTTACTGTCTGAGACTATTTATATTGATGGATAACATCAAAACCAGTGTTTAAAGGACAAGCAAAGCTATAGTCACTTGCTGGTGCTCTTCTCTGTAAAAAATGCACTGGCCCATGGTAGTTTTCAGCAGGGTTGGTGCTGATATCTTTCTTTACCTAACCAGGACTCTACTGCAACGGGGTCAATCTTAACGTATGCAAAGTAGAGATAATTTCCTACCAGTTTGACTGCACATGCTCCAAGGTTAAGGAGGTGCAGGGGATGCCTGGGAAACTAGGGGAGGATTGCAAGAGCCCACCATGTTTTCAGCTGGGTGGGTAAAAGTTACAATGTTTGCCTTCAAGATTCAACAAATAATGAGCTGTTTACTTTTAAACAGGTGACCAGTAAAGTATACTTTGCACCTTTTACTACTTGCGGAAGCCTATTTATTAAAGGTCGAATTTTAGTGGTTTGAGGTTTTTGAAACCACAAATAAACTCATGTCCATGAATGTGTTAGTGTATTTATCAAAAGATCCGAAATTAAAAAGCACAAACAGGAAAATTTACAAAAAAAAGTCACACAAAGTAGCTGTAGAGTATTTTCGTATTCAGAATTGTCACAGTTATGTCGCATAATAATTCCCTGTAAAGTCACGCCTGTTCTCTACGATTTTTTCAGCCTTTTTTTTTTTTAAAGCCGACCCGAAAATGTCACAGTTTAGTAAATTGGCCCCTTAGAGTCACTGGGGTGCCTAGCAAATTGGAAACCCCGTTGACTGCAGTATTTAGTAACAGCCCTTTTTATGGACATGCTTATTATGCCTTGTTTATGTTTAACAAGATTCTACACAGTGACTATAGTTTTCCTTGTCCTTTATTTAATATATACAGGTATGGGACCTGTTATCCAGAATGCTCGGGACCTGAGGTTTTCCGGATAATGGATCTTTCCGTAATTTGGGTCTTCATGCCTTAAGTCTACTAGAAATTAATTGAAACATTAAATAAACCCAATAGGCTGGTTTTGCTTCCAATAGGGATTAATTATATCTTAGTTGGGATCGAGTACAAGCTACAGTTTTATTATTACAGAGAAAAAGGAAATAATTTTAAAAAATTTGGATTATTTGGATAAAATGGAGTCTATTCAGAGCTTTCTGGATATCGGGTTTCCGGATAAGGGATCCTATACCTGTATTCAAAATGTGATCTACAGTCACATGTAAGGGCAAGTTTGGTTAGACAAACGCTAGAGCTGTATAATGGAATTATTCCAAGCGCTACAAGTATGGAATCTATTCTTTGGCATTTCCATAGAATTGTCAAGATTTAGTTAAATGAGAAAAAAAGCTTATCTTATAAGACAGGAACATTTAAAAACATTTTCAAATGTGTTTCTCCAGGAGCCAGGACTAAATTCTGCAGGCGCAACATTGACACATTAAACACACAATGTCATCATCTGTGCTGAGCTGGATAGCACCAATTCCAGGGATATTGTGTTATCAGGCAAAGCAGGAGAATGGTTTATTTAAACAATAAACTGCGGGGAAATAACTGCCAGGAATCAGATGAGAGATAACCACCCTGATTTATAACTTGATCAAGCTCTTCTGCAAATAAAATGTGTAGAATGGGGAATATTATCATGTTCTTCGGATGAACCAATTGGGTTTAGGGTATGAATGACATTTTAGCTATCCAGTGCTTTATTTATTCCCTCTTGACAACAGTGAACAAAAAAAATCATGTCCAGTTTTTGCCAGTAGACAATCTCTGCCTTTCATCTACTGAAAGTGGCCCAATGGAGTTGTTTATAATCTACGGTTCCCTTATAATCTACCCCAAATCCACCATGTGTCCCCTCACAGAAAAGTCTGTGTTTGTTTCCTGAATTTAAAGCACACAGGAGTACAACTATTCACTTATGTGTGCTTGATTGTGCTTTGTCTACCACGTGACTTTTTCAGCACATAAAACTTTCTGCATGGGGAATTTTTTACTCTGTTTTGCTAAACTTTTCGTTAGTGGCAAAACTCAGGAAATTGCAACAAACCCATACATGAAAAAAAATTTCTCATCACTAATAAATAGTCAAGTTAATCAGTGTCACACCTTCATAACATGCAGGGCATATGGAATACTAAGTATGCATTGGTTTAGCGTAATTTACTGAATTAAAAAAAAAAGTTTTACTTTTTGTAGCGCAGAATGCTCTGTATTAATCTGGAGTTAGCACCTCTGTGTTTGTTCCTCAGCTCCTGTTGATAAAATTATTATTGGCCATGGGACCAGTATGTATGTGCCAAAAACATTAATAACATTAGGTTATGATGAAAACAAATGTATTTGCTTTGCTGTCTCCACCCATATGGGCAGCACTGAATGCTATTATTAAACATATGGCTTGCAATTAAAGGGCATGTAAAGTCTAAAATAGAATAAGGCTAGAAATGCTGTATTTTGTATACTAAATATAAACATGAACTTACTGCACCACAAGCCTAATCAAACAAATAATTTATGCTTTCAAAGTTGGCTACAGGGGGTCACCATCTTGTAACTTTGTTAAACATCTTTGCAAGACTAAGACTGTGCACATGCTCAGTGTGGTCTGGGCTGCTTAGGGATCGTCATAAACAAAGCTGCTTGAGTTCTGCATGGCTGGGAAGTAAGGCTCCCCCTGCTGTTCATAAGTATGATTGTTTCCCTGCTCAGCAGTTAGGGACCATCTGACAATTCCTATCCACAGCAGTAAATGAAGGGAGAAAACAGTACACATTGTTTAATTGAAGTATATTGGAGATATATTGGGTTTCTTTTTCATTAAAGAAAGTAAAAATAGGATTTTATTTTTTTGCCTTTACATGCCCTTTAAGGATCTGTGTCCTGATGCTGCTTGTAAAAATATATTTTGAATAACGCATTTTATAAAACGTGAGCATTGTTTTATGGTGAATGATAACTGCAGTCTGATGGGAAACTATTTCTGTTTAGGAAAGTTGATGTATTTGTTCTAAAAATCTATAGTTCAAGTACAATATTAGTGTCCCATAGAGAAGTCAATATATGTTAATATACCAGTCAGACAGAAGAGGCAGCCAATGCAATCAGGAATCCAACCTGTTCTAGTTTGGGGCTGAGTTTATATACAATACAAATGTATCTCCTTAAAGGGGAAGTATAAGGGAATCACAGCAATTCCCTGCAGCAAGGAGGTTTTAAAGCACCAAAAGTATTTCCTGGGTTTTATTTTGAGGAGTTGCACATGATGGACTTTGGTCTTTTTTTCAAACCAACTTAACTATGTTTAATATCCTGCCTGGAGTTGAGCCAGGGACCTGGTGTTTCTGTGCTGTCAGTTACCACTGCCAGGGTCGGACTGGGAGGCATGGGGCCCACCGGGGCTACTGCCCCAGGGCCCCCTCCAGCCGCCACTGCCGCTCCGGAGTGCTGCAGGCGGCCAGTGCGCATGCGCGCGGCGCCGCGTTTGTGCGCATGCGCGCGGCGCCGCGTTTGTGCGCATGCGCGCGGCGCCGCGTTTGTGCGCATGCGCAGCCCTTCTATTCTACCGCGACCCCAAACAAAGTGGGGTCGCGCCGCCCCACTAAGTAGCGGATCTGGGCCGGCGGGGCCCACAAGAGCCCGGGGCCCACCGGGGTTTTTCCCGGTGTCCCGCCGGCCCAGTCCGACACTGACCACTGCTCTATGTGGGCAGACAGCTAAGGCCCTGGTTCACTCCTATTGCTTTCCTTGTAATTGCAAGTAGGCATGGCTTGTTTCATCTATTACCAATCTGGCCACAAGTGATTGTGTAATAGAGATGTCGCGAACTGTTCGCCGGCGAACTTGTTCGCGCGAACATCGGGTGTTCGCGCTCGCCGGAAGTTCGCGAACGTCGCGCGACGTTCGCCATTTTGGGTTCGCCATTGTTGGCGCTTTTTTTTGCCCTCTCACCCCAGACCAGCAGGTACATGGCAGCCAATCAGGAAGCTCTCCCCTGGACCACTCCCCTTCCCTATAAAAACCGAAGCCCTGCAGCGTTTTTTCACTCTGCCTGTGTGTGCTGAAGAGATAGTGTAGGGAGAGAGCTGCTGCCTGTTAGTGATTTCAGGGACAGTTGAAAGTTTGCTGGCTAGTAATCGTTTTGATACTGCTCTGTTATTGGAGGGACAGAAGTCTGCAGGGGTTTGAGGGACATTTTAGCTTAGGTAGCTTTGCTGGCTAGTAATCTACCTTCTACTGCAGTGCTCTGTATGTAGCTGCAGTGGGCAGCTGTCCTGCTTCTGATCTCATCTGCTGACTGCTGCAATAACAGTAGTCCTTGTAAGGACTGCTTTTATTTATTTTTTTGTTGTTTTACTACTACTACTACTACTACTACTATAAGAGCCCAGTGCTATTAGTCTAGCAGTGTTGGGGAGTGGGACTGGTGTGCTAATCTGCTGCTCCTAGTAGTTCAGCAGCACCAACTTTAATTTTTTTTTTTAATATTCATTTTTTTTTATTTTACTTTTTTTTATTTTACTACCGCTGTAGTAGTGTATAAGTTGACCTTTTAGGCATTATTTGCCCTGTAGGCATTATTTGCACACTGTTTTCTTCAACCCGCCATCGAGCTGTGTGACCTTGTTCCCATTCTGTCTAAATATCCATAATATTACCGTCTCCAGAAAAAACACCGGAGTCACTTTTTTCAAGCAGCATTCATATATTTTACGTAATCCGTATCCACCGCTGTAGTAGTGTATACGTTGGCCTTGTAGGCATTATTTGCACACTGTTTTCTTCAACCCGCCATCGAGCTGTGTGACCTTGTTCCCATTCTGTCTAAATATCCATAATATTACCGTCTCCAGAAAAAACACCGGAGTCACTTTTTTCAAGCAGCATTCATATATTTTACGTAATCCGTATCCACCGCTGTAGTAGTGTATACGTTGACCTTGTAGGCATTATTTGCACAGTGTTTTCTTCAACCCGCCATCGAGCTGTGTGACCTTGTTCACATTTTGTCTAAATATTGATAATATTATCGTCTCTAGAAAAACCACTTGAGTTACTTTTTTTCAAGCAGCATTCATATATTTTACGTAATCCGTATCCACCGCTGTAGTAGTGTATACGTTGACTTTGTAGGCATTATTTGCACAGTGTTTTCTTCAACCCGCCATCTAGCTGTGTGTATTATCGTTTCCAGAAAAACCAACTGAGTTTTTGTTGTTGTTGTTGTTTTTTTAAAAATAATGCCAGGCAAAGGCAGGCCGCCACGCAGAGGCCGTGCTAGGGGCCGTGCTGCTATGCAATCCTGTGGCCCTAGCAAATTGCCCAGTTTTAAAAAGCCAATGACCCTGAACTCCCAAAATGCTGAAGAGGTAGTTGACTGGCTTACACAGCACACCCCATCCTCTACCGTTTCTAACTTTACCACAACATCCTCCTCATCCTCCACTGCTATGGCCACCCCACGTAACACTTCCTCCACCACCGGTGCCCCTTCTTCACTGGGGTCAGAGGAGTTATTTTCCAATGAGTTTCTTGAACTGAGTAATGCGCAACCATTATTGCCAGAAGAAGATGAAGGAGATGAGGACCTTACACCAGATTTAATTCTGGCAGAGAACACGATAGAGATGGACATAATGAGTGATGAGGAGGAGGTCCCCGCTGCTGCTTCCTTCTGTGATGTGTCAGAAGAAATTGATGCATCTGAGGAGAATGATGATGAGGAGATTGATGTTTTGTGGGTGCCTAGTAGAAGAGAGCAAGAGGAGGGTAGTTCAGATGGAGAGACGGAGAGTCAGAGAGGCAGTAGGAGAATAAGACTTAGAAGAAGCAGGGAGGACAGCCCGCAGGGATCAGTAGGGCAACAACATGTATCGGCACCTGTGTTCAGCCGGCCAACGCACCCGCCATTGCCGCCAATACCGCCAACTCCGCCAACTTCTACTGTTACCGCCAGATCGCACACTTCCAAAAAGTCAGCAGTGTGGGATTTTTTTAATGTGTGTGCCTCTGACAAAAGCATTGTAATTTGCAATGAGTGCAGTCAGAAACTGAGCCTTGGTAAGCCCAACAGCCACATAGGTACAACTTCTATGCGAAGGCACATGAGCGGCAAGCACAAAGCACTTTGGGAGCAACACCTCAAAGGCAACAGGCAAACTAAAAGCCACACTCCTTCTGGTCCAGCATCTTACTGCTCTACCTCTGCTCTCCTTGACCCGTCTGAACCACCCTCCACTCCGCCTTCCACCTTGACCACCTGTTCCCATTCCCAGTCATCTGCCACCAGCCAAGTTTCTGTGAAGGCCATGTTTGAGCGTAAGAAGCCAATGTCTGACTGTCACCCCCTTGCCCGGCGTCTGACAGCTGGCTTGTCTGCACTCTTAGCCCGCCAGCTTTTACCATACCAGCTGGTGGACTCTGAGGCCTTCCGCAAATTTGTAGCAATTGGGACACCGCAGTGGAAGGTACCCAGCCGCAATTTTTTTTCTAAAAAGGGAATACCACACCTGTACCAACATGTGCAGAGCCAAGTTACCGCATCTCTGTCACTTAGTGTTGGGCCAAAGGTCCATATGACTACTGACGCATGGTCCTCCAAGCATGGTCAGGGCAGGTATGTCACCTACACTGCCCACTGGGTGAACTTGGTAATGGCTGGGAAGCAGGGAATGGGTAGCTCAACAACAACAGTGGAGTTGGTGTCACCGCCACGGATTGCACGCGGTTCTGCCACCACCTCTACTCCTCCATCGCTCTCTACCTCGTCTTCTTCTTCTTCTTACTCTGCTGCTGGGTCCTCCTTCTCCTCCTCCACACCTGTGCACCCCCAGCTCCCCCTAGGCTATTCGACGTGCCAGGTACGCCGTTGTCACGCTGTCTTGGGGATGACGTGCCTGGAAAGCAAAAACCATACCGGATCTGTACTCCTGTCATCTCTGCAGTCACAGGCCGATCGGTGGCTGACCCCACACCAACTGCAGATCGGAAAAGTGGTGTGTGACAATGGAAGCAATCTGTTGGCAGCGTTGAGACTAGGCAATTTAACACATGTGCCCTGCATGGCACATGTGTTAAATTTAATAGTCCAACGTTTTGTCTCCAAGTACCCAGGATTCCAGGACGTTCTCACCCAGTCCAGAAAGGTGTCGGCCCATTTCAGACGTTCCTACACAGCCATGGCACGCCTTGCTGACATTCAGCAGCGCTACAACATGCCAGTCAGGCGTTTGATTTCTGACAGCCAGACTCGCTGGAATTCAACGCTCCTTATGTTGGAACGTCTGCTGCAACAACAAAGGGCCGTCAACGAGTACCTTTTTGAACTGGGTGGTAGGACTGGATCTGCACAGCTGGGGATTTTTTTCCCCCGTTACTGGGTGCTTATGCGCGATGCCTGCAGGCTCATGCGACCTTTTGAAGAGGTGACAAATATGGTCAGTCGCACCGAAGGCACCATCAGCGACCTAATACCCTTCGCTTTCTTCCTGGAGCGTGCCGTGCGACGAGTGACAGATGAGGCTGTAGACCAGCGTGACGAGGAGCTGGAAGCGCGCGATTTCTGGTCGGAATCACCAGAACGAACCCAGGCACCTGCTGCAACGCAGGGAGAGGTGCCAGAAGTGGAGTCAGAGGAGGAAGGTGGCTTTGTGGAGGAGGAGGAGGAGGACCAACAGGAGCAGGCTTCCCAGGGGGCTAGTGGTGACCTTTTGGGGACCCCTGGTCTTGTACGTGGCTGGGGGGAGGAGACCGTGGATGATGCAGTCCTTGATAATGAGGAAGCGGAGATGGATAGCTCTGCATCCAACCTTGTGAGAATGGGGTCTTTCATGCTGTCATGCCTGTTGAAGGACCCCCGTATCAAGAGGCTTAAGGAGAAGGACCTGTACTGGGTCGCAACGCTACTAGACCCTCGGTACAAGCATAAAGTGTCAGAAATGTTACCAACATACCACAAGTCCGAAAAGATGCGGCATTTACAAACCAGCCTGCAAAACATGTTGTACAATGCTTTTAAGGGTGATGTCACTTCAGGAACTCATCAACATTCCAGGGGCAGAGGTGCCAGTAATCCTGCCACGAGCACACCTGCAAGGACAAAGCCCTTTGGCCAGTCTGTAACGTCAGACATGCAAATGTTTTTCTGTCCAAGGCAGCGCCACAACCCTTCTGGATCCACCCTCAAAGAACGCCTCGACCGGCAGGTAGCGGACTACCTGGCATTAACTGCAGATATCGACACTCTGAGGAGCGATGAACCCCTGGACTACTGGGTGCGCAGGCTTGATCTGTGGCCAGAGCTGTCACAATTTGCCATGAACCTCTTGTCTTGCCCAGCCTCAAGTGTGCTCTCAGAAAGGACCTTCAGTGCAGCAGGAGGGATTGTAACTGAGAAGAGAACTCGCCTAGGTCACAAAAGTGTCGATTACCTGACCTTTATTAAAATGAATGAGGGGTGGATCTCGGAGGGTTACTGCACGCCGGAAGACTTGTTCTGACTTCTATGCAGCTGTCCTTCTCTTCAAGCCTCATGACTCCACACACAGCTGTCCTTTAGCGTCCTCCTCCTCCCTCCGCCACCGTTACAAACTAGGGTGCAAACCCTACTGGTTTAATTTTTTCTGGCCTCTGTGCTTCAGTGGCTGCGACCAAAAAAATGCCTATTTTCTGCATTTATATGACATAATTTTTCTGGCCTCTGTGCTTCAGTGGCTGCAACCAAAAAAATTTATATTTTCAGCATTTATATGGCATAATTTTTCTGTCAACTGTGCTTCAGTGGCTGCGACCAAACAAATGCATATTTTCTGCATTTATATGGCATAATTTTTCTGGCCTCTGTGCTTCAGTGGCTGCAACCAAAAAAATTACTATTTTCAGCATTTATATGGCATATTTTTTCTGGCAACTGTGCTTCAGTGGCTGCGACCAAAAAAATGCATATTTTCTGCATTTATATGGCATAATTTTTCTGGCCTCTGTGCTTCAGTGGCTGCAACCAAAAAAATTTATATTTTCAGCATTTATATGGCATAATTTTTCTGTCAACTGTGCTTCAGTGGCTGCGACCAAAAAAATGCATATTTTCTGCATTTATATGGCATAATTTTTCTGGCCTCTGTGCTTTAGTGGCTGCAACCAAAAAAATTTATATTTTCAGCATTTATATGGCATAATTTTTCTGGCAACTGTGCTTCAGTGGCTGCGACCAAAAAAATGACTATTTTCAGCATTTATATGGCATATTTTTTCTGGCCTCTGTGCTTCAGTGGCTGTGGCCAAAAAAACTGGGCAAACAATGCCTACAAGGTCAACGACGTTGACCTTGTAGGCATTGTTTGCCCAGTTTTTTTGGCCACAGCCACTGAAGCACAGAGGCCAGAAAAAATATGCCATATAAATGCTGAAAATAGTCATTTTTTGCCATACGTTGACTCAACGTATATGGCAAAAAATGACTATTTTCAGCATTTATGTGGCATATTTTTTCTGGCAACTGTGCTTCAGTGGCTGCAACCAAAAAAACTGGGCAAACAATGTCTACAAGGTCAACGTATGGCGAAAAATTACTATTTTCAGCATTTATATGGCATATTTTTTCTGGCAACTGTGCTTCAGTGGCTGCGTCCAAAAAAACTGGGCAAACAATGTCTACAAGGTCAACGTATGGCGAAAAATGACTATTTTCAGCATTTATATGGCATATTTTTTCTGGCAACTGTGCTTCAGTGGCTGCGTCCAAAAAAACTGGGCAAACAATGCCTACAAGGTCAACGTATGGCAGTTGTTTAAAGAGAACAGTAGATTACTAGCCAGCAAAGCTACCTAAGCTAAAATGTCCCTCAAATCCCTGCAGACTTCTGTCCCTCCAATACAGAGCAGTATCAAGCAGATTACTAGCCAGCAAACTTACTATCATCTGTCCCTGAAATCACTAACAGCTCTCCCCCTACACTATCTCTTCCAAGCACACACAGGCAGATTTTTCAGATACATTTTTGCCCTTGATCCCCCTCTGGCATGCCACTGTCCAGGTCGTTGCACCCTTTAAACAACTTTAAAATCATTTTTATGGCCAGAAATGTCTTTTCTAGATGTTAAAGTTCGCCTTCCCATTGAAGTCTATGGGGTTCGCGAACCGTTCGCGAACCGCTCGCATTTTTGCGCAAGTTCGCGAATATGTTCGCGAACTTTTTTTCCGACGTTCGCTACATCCCTATTGTGTAAGCCATTAGTCTGGCTATAAGGGTTGAACTCCACAAGACGATCCAGACCGATTCATCATCAGGCGATGACACGCATGGGACGCATCACGCGGCTTTCACATACGACATTCAGATACATGTCATTTGTACCTGCTATTTCATGATCAGTCCCATTATATTCTACCTGTCCGACACGTCGCATGCGTGTCATCGCCTGGCGACTAATAGGTCCGGATCGCCTTGTTGAGTCCAGCCCTAAGACCCCCTGCTCTGCACTAACTCATTGCTCAACGTAGGTCTATTTCCTGGGTGTGATTCTTGTCTGATTTTCTGTTCCTGACCTTTGCCTGTTTTGACCTATCGCTGCCTGAACCAACCCATGCCTGTTTGACCACTCTTCTGGTTCCTGACTTGGTACCATGTTACTAATTGGTTTTGACTCTGGCCTGTTTATCCTGACTGTGCTCCTGGCTCCTGATCCTACTGCACTGGTACTAATCTGGCCTGTTTTCCTGACTACGTTCCTGGTTCCTCATCTGATTTGTACTGATTAGTACAGTCCCTACCTGTTCTTCATCTGCACTCTCTGTTCCCCACCCTTCCTGTAAACATTACGGTTCCCTTGCCTGCCAAGAACTTCCCTTTAAGATCTGGTGGCATCCAAGTAGTGGAGGTCTCCTTCCAAAGTGAAAGGTGTCTGTTAGAGGCAGAAGAGTGAGCCAAGACTGGCGCCTTGGGGTTTGTTCTGGGTTTTGGTATACCATGCATTACACTACGATTTCCCCCCTCATATTGCAGCATTTTTACCAGAATGCCACCATCATTCAATCACCAGGGGGGGTTGCACTTGATGCAATTTGACCAGTAGGGAGGCAGTGGCGCAGAGTGCAACTATATGGATAAGTGCAAGGAGCACATGGAGTTTTACACGCAACTAATTCCAGTGAGATTTATGAGCCTGCTTATTGAAGTATCAGACTGGGCAGAGGAACGACCATACAGCAGATTTCGTGGGCCCTCCTGCCCCCCATCCTAAGTCACAGGGTCTTCCAGTGTTCCATGGGATGAATACTGTGTAAAGCAAAGATGAAATTGCATTCTAATTTTTATTGCATTTATTTTAGCATTTGTTATAAATGCAATGAAGTCACTTGGTTCATAGGATTTTTATGTAAGCATAGGCCAATGAGAGAGGGAAGGAATAGAGGGCTTAGGTTAATTTCTAAATGACTAAGCTGATGTTCCATGAGTTTGGATATTCTACCGTCTCCAACATTAACCACCCTGATAAGAAAGTAAAACCAGAATGGAAAAATCTCTTCCATATCTGACATTTATGTGTTTGTTGCTGCAATTAGACAGCTTGATTTTTAACTTGAAAGCATAATGTGTCTATAAAAATGCTCTTAGATGAAATGATTTTTTTCCAGGTTCCCTGCTGCAGTCAGCAGGAATATTCGTACAGTTCAGGTTTATGATTTCCTGGAGCTATAAACATCTTGATGTGTCTTAGAATATAATAACTTAGTATAGCAAACAGCTTGCGGAGAGTGTGAAATGCATGCGGAAATTTGTATTGTTCAAAGCACGGAACCCTAGGGTCAGCCTTTCCAGGTGCAAATCTATGGCCCCAGGCTGCTCAACTGCTTCATAGACAATTAACAGTCATTTAATATGATCCAGTCACCAGACATTTTGTAAAATCAGTACAGCACGAAAAACATGTGCTGCCTTAGAGCACGTTGTTCTATGTGAGGTGGATACATGCTAGTTAACCAAACTTTTTACAAAAACAATATTTACTCAATGGGGAAGTTCCTCTGCAGATTAGAGGGGTAACGATGAGCAAAACATTTCACCATGTACAGAGTCGCTGCCAGCTTCTGGATTTCACTGCCAGCAGACACCCCAATTTTTCCATTGACTTTGACAGGGAAGATCTGACCAAATTGAATCACATATTTATGGGGTGAACCTATATGGAATGGTGATATTGATTGGATGGCCAAAAGTGGGCGAAGCCAACAGCATTAACTTTAAATTGGGAAATTTAAATTGCTGCCACTCTTACAGCTTTGAGGCCACACTCACCAAACTTGAATCACATAGTCATGGGGTCAACCTGAATGAAAATGTAGTATTTGTTTGCTGCCCCAATGTGGATGGAGCTACCAATAGCCAGATTTCACCCATTTACTTTCAAAGGGGGAACTGAACCTGCTGCCATTCTTACAATATTAACGCCAGGGTCTCCAAACTCTCTCAAACTAGAGAACTGCAGTTTTAGGTTTGAAAAAGAGGGTGGAGTCACTAACAGCCAATCAGATTTATCTCATTTAAACCACTGCCGTTCTCACGTTTCATTCCAGTGTCCCCAAACTTTTCACAGTTGGTCACTGAGGAACTAAGGTTTAAGGTTACAAAAAGTGGGCAGAGCCAGCAACAATCAATCAGATTTCATCCAATGAGTTCACATGTTTTTTCAAAGCAAGATGAAGTTTGTTTTCAAACTCCCCTTTCAAGTTAATTTTAATGTGGGATACAAAGCACCTGGGTATTATCTTTTGGTGATCAGATTTTTATTAGCTGTACCTGTGTTAGTAAGCTAGTAGTAATATATAATCTATAGATGGTTCTTTTTGCTTAAACACAAGGCAGGTCATAGAGGAAAGCGCAATTAATTTCAAAGCAGTACTTTCAAGGCACTATTACCTTTTTTTTTTTAGTGGAAAAATTGCAGCAGGTCCTTGTGCTCGAAAACTCTCTCTGTTCTGATCTGTTATCCAGATAACTCAGAATTATGGGAAGGGCATCTCCAATAGACTCCAAAGTAATCAAATAATTCAATAATGATAATCATAAAACAGTACCTTGTACTTGATCCAAAAATAATAATGTTTCAATGATTTTATAGTAGACTTTAGTTGTGGAGGTCTAAATTACAGAAAACCCCAGGTCCCGAGCATTCTGAATAACAGAATGGTCATAGCTGTACAGGTATGGGACCTGTTATCTGGAAACCTGTTATTAAGCAAGTTCCAAGTTACAGAAAGCCCATCTCACATAGACTCCATTTTATCCAAATGTTTGGAATTTTTAAAAATGATTTCCTTTTTCTCTGTAATAATTAAACAACACATTTAACCTTTTAACACCTTTGACACCAGTAATTTTTGAATTTTTGAAATTTAGACCTTGATTTTCATCATGTCCATTGCCTACAGCTGCCATCTTCACCTGTACAAACTAAAGCAAAAATCAAAATGACGGGAATATGTTTTTCTCTAATGAGTTTGTTTGTGAAAGTGTTTGGAAAATAGCCACAACATTGCTGCTTGTGTCTCAGCATTTTAGCCAGTTTGTTTCCTCGTGGGTATCATCTTTCAAAAAATGCATGCGCTACAATGTTAACATGGTGTTAAAGTGTAATTTAAACTCGTAAAACGAACATTACACATTGTGCTTTAAGCACTGAGGTCAGATAATAATCAGACACCGCTGTTGAGTGCTTGAATTGCAAACATTAGAGGGTATAGATGATATTTTTTGATAGTATAGATTATGCAGATTAATAAAGACCTAGCATCGAGCATTGCAAAGGAAATCTAGAAGGTTGTTGGACTGAGGAGCCAAAGGCCCACCAAAAAATCTTTGGCTACAGTCCCACGCTCTGAACTGGTTTTCATTCTCTCTTTATTCATGTTTTTGAATCACTTTTTCTTATAAAGTATACTCTATTCTTCCTTCTATTTCTTCTCGTTGTTTTTATATAACAATGGGGAATAGCATTGATATACAAAGCAGATAGTTGGGTGCCCACTGACACCTGGGCCCATCGGGAGTTTTTTGGTGTCCCACAGGTCAATCCAACACTGTCTACACAATATTGAGATCCCATAAATTTATTATATTGATATGACTGGAAATATGTGCATGTTCTGCAGTGGCATTGTATGGGCATAAGATTTTGTAACCTTAACAAATGTTATTGCAGAGTTATAAGATATTTGTGTCCTTAAAAAGATTCAGTCGTTAGGGGATGGAAAATGTTAGGCACCCGTAAAGTGATTATAATCACTTATATATAACCCAACCCAAGCCAGTGCTCCTTCTCACTGAGCACTTTCCATAATTCTGAGCTTTCTGGATAATGGGTTTTTAGATAACAGGTCCCATTCCTGTAATTAGTTTGTTGAGGTTTTATGAGAAGCATACAACATCCAACATCCAACATCCTAAATAAGCATGCCAGTCGTCTACTGAACACTTTGATGCCCAATATGCATAGACTTTACAAACAATGTGGTGCACAGAGACCCCCAAATGAAAATAGTACACATGAATTTTCACAGTTGACACTCTGGCTGCTGCAGTACATATACCAGGTATGTGTATTATGTGCCATAAGACCACCTAATAGTATGGAGACCCTAGAAAACCATATATTTTCTCAAAGGACACATTCTGATGAATCCAAAATGGGTAAATACATGTTTCTATGGCAAACTACCAAACTGCAAGGCATGTAGCACTTTTTATGACATTTCTGAAAATCGTCACAAAGCTTGCACTTTATCTCATTATAACCCCAGATTTCGTAAGGTACCAAGATAAAACATAATATAGGATGAAGCATAGGCGGAGAGTGATTTTTGTGCTTGGGAAGTCTACTTAAAGGTCATGTAAAGTCTAAAATAGAATAAGGCTAGAAATGCTGTATTTCGTATACTAAATATAAACATGAACTTACTGCACCACAAGCCTAATCAAACAAATGATTTATGCTTTCAAAGTTGGCTACAGGGGGTCACCATCTTGTAACTTTGTTAAACATCTTTGCAAGACTAAGACTGTGCACATGCTCAGTGTGGTCTGGGCTGCTTAGGGATCGTCATAAACAAAGCTGCTTGAGTTCTGCATGGCTGGGAAGTAAGACGGAGGCTCCCCCTGCTGTTCATAGGTATGATTGTTTCCCTGCTCAGCAGTTAGGGATCATCTGACAATTCCTATCCACAGCAGTAAATGAAGGGAGAATTTCACTGCATACAGTCAGGTTTCTTATAAAGACGGTACACATTTATTAATTAAAGTATAATGGAGATAGGTTTCTTTTTCATTAAAGAAAGTAAAAATGGGATTTTATTTGTTTGCCTTTACATGCCCTTTAAACACAAGGCATGTCATAGAGCAGTGATCCCCAACCAGTAGCTCGTGAGCAACATGTTGCTCTCCAACCCCTTGGATGTTGCTCCCAGTGGCCTCAAAGCAGATGCTTATTTTTGAATTCCAGGCTTGGAGGCAAGTTTTGGCTGTATAAAAACCAGGTGCACTGCCAACCAGAGTCTCAATGTAGGTTGACAATCCACATAGGAACTACCAAGTGGCCAATCACAGCACTTATTTGGCACCCCTAGAACATTTTTCATGCTAGTGTTGCTCCCCAACTCCTTTTACTACTGAATGTTGCTCACGGGTTTGAAAGGTTGGGGATCCCTGTCATAGAGGAAAGCGCAATTACTGTGTTTTTTTCTGCTGTTCCATGTACCCTCATATTTATCATTTTGCTCTCATAATAGATTCTCATCTGCAAGTGTCACTACAGTATTCCTAATTTTGTATTTTCCTTCTATACTGCTTTCCACAATCACCTATACTTTCTATTTTTTACCCCCTTTCTCTTGTTTCTTCTTATTTACCTGATCCAACTTCTCTTCTATCACTTCACAGGTCCCTTTGTGTTTTTTACTAGTAACCTTGCATTTTGGTTCCCCCCTCCATATTTCTGTGTTCTGACTTGATGTTACCCTAACTTGATTTGCATGCTCTACTATTTTTTTTACTTTTTCCGGGCTGGTGGGGAAAGGTTTGGGATGGTGTAGCCTTCCCTAGCCTTAGTGAGAACGCACGGGTGGCACTTTTTTTTTTTGCTTTTGGACAATAAAGTAAATATTGTGAATTGGGAAGTATTTAGGGGGTAGTGTAATACATGGTCTCTGGTTTGTTACTTGTCTAGGAATACGCCACCTTTGCTTAAGCCTTAAAAGTGTGCAATGATAAATTTGCAATGTAACATAGGTCTAATGAAGAATATTTCATTGCAAATGGTGATTTTTTTGTTATTTCTGAGATATTATTCCATTTACAACTTTTATTACATTTCCCCCTTATGCATTGCAAATAGACCAGTGCTCAGACAGTTTGATTTAACCTTGCTCAAGTGTGGTATATCCATTGCTAACAACTGCAGCATTACCATAGGAACAGCATAGGACACCTGAAACTGCAACTGCAACTGCATCCACCAACATGTCACAGGAGATGAAAGATTATAATCTTGGAACAAATCTGGCATTGTAAAGCTAAGCAAGTGTTCAGTGCAGGGAATTTGCCAGAGATCCAATCAATATACAGTAGTCAGACATTGCAATCAATTTCCAAGGATTCCCAATCAGCCTGAGAACTTTATCTAGATAGAAAACACACACATACTATAGATGCAGAACTGTTCAGCTCTGAATAAGTAGTGCCAGCCCAAAAATAGATCCAGTCCCTTAACTGACCTTGCACTAAGATCTTTATAGGGTCAAATGTAAAAAATGGCATGAAAGGGAAAATATATTTAGGATAAACCATT
Organism: Xenopus laevis; assembly: GCF_017654675.1. NCBI lineage: Eukaryota > Metazoa > Chordata > Amphibia > Anura > Pipidae > Xenopus > Xenopus laevis. The sequence goes on from NC_054382.1 coordinate 112,156,206, forward strand.
TTGCAGACAAAATACCAGTAAACTGAGATGTGTTGCAGTGTATAGTATTTTATACCATAAGCATATTACTAACAATGGTTAACCCAATAATTATCATAAATGACTCATTAAAACTGGCTCCAGAGGTAAAATGCAGTTATTAATAGGAACCAATTTATAGCAAGAAAACTAATTTAAAGTGGTTCTTTAAAGTGGTTCTTTAACTTAATTATGTTATAGCATGGCCAATTCTAAGCAAATTTTCAATTGGTCTTCATTATATTTGTTTTTTTTAATTATTTGTATTTTTTTCTCACAGTTCTCTAGACGGTCGCAGGCTGCCAAGCAGGGAAAGGAACAGTTCTGCCCAAGTTTCACATGGCTGGGAAGCAGTGGCGGATTAAGGACATGTGAGGCCCCTAGGCTACACTTTCCACAGGGCCCCCTTCTAGGGTAGGACTTTATTTTTTAAAAAAAAGCCGACCACCTGGTAAATACGCTAGCGGTTTCAAGCTTAGGCAATGGCACATGCAACTAGCGTATTTACGTGGCGAAACAAAAATAACAAATATTATTTCACTGCAGAAATGATTTCACTGTCTGAAGGCGACAAACACTATTTCACTGTCTGAAGGCTGCACATTTTCTCTGGCTGCAGACTCAAAGCAAAAGTATTTCACAGACAGTGTTTCAGGCGCAGGCTGGCTACAACTGCTGCTGGGCCCGGCCAAGTTCCCTGCTGCTGGCTGACCCCTGTGAATGGCCACTCACACCTGCTACTTAATAGCTGGCCTCTCAGTGGCCTGGTTGGCTTGATATTTAAAAAGCAGCATATTAGCAGGTAGTGGTACACAGCTACTGCCTGCCTGGGTGCCCCCCACCCCAGTGCCTTGCTTTCTAGCTGGCTGGGATTCTGGGATGGAGACAATAATTTGGACAGGATTGAAGGAATTATCAGGCAACAGTGGCAACTGCGCAAAAAGATTTAGATAGTAAGCTAATAGTTGGAATTTTTTAAGGAAGGGTCAAGATTGTCAGACTCCTGTCTGTTCTGCTCTGCGTCGGACTGTGTGTGAGTTTTAATTCGCATTCATTTCTCCCAAGCCGCGCATCTGACGCCACTGGTGAATGCCAATTCTGCAGAAGACAACCCGGGCCAGCTTAATTAAAGAGATTGGCTTGCACAGACGCACACATACACATGCGTGAGTGCACGCAGCGCGCCTGATTATTCGTAAGACCTGTGAGGGCTCCTTCTTGAGGACTATATAGATATACATATACATATATACTAGACATTAAGCCCGTTAAATTAACGGGCGCTAGAACATATGTAGTCAAACATTCGCCAGAGACGGTCCGTGGGGCACATGCGCAGTGGCGCAATCCCACGGACACAGGGACTGGACGCAGAGACACTTCAACTTTATTATATAGGATATAAACCCCGAAACAAACCGCACTCTCGGGGCTTAAATTGAACAAACAAAAAGTAATTTATTCAAGTCCTGAAGACGCCTCGCGATGTAGACCTAAAACGTTGAACAAATTACTTTTTGTTTGCTCAATTTAAGCCCTGAGAGTGCGGTTTGTTTCATGGTTTACATTATCAATCTATTTAACCGGCACACAGGCAGTAACCTAGTCACCTACCGGCATCGGGAGGGGCAGTGACAGAAGAGGACTTCATGGATGGCTCATGGATGGGGAAGAGAAAAGTAATATAAAGTAATTTTTAGGCAGGGGATTAAGTGGAGATTAAGTGGGAGGGCCAGGAGCTGAACTTCAGGGTATTACAAATTTACTGGTAACTACATTGCTGGTAAATTGGGAACCAGCTAGGCCGGTAAAACGTTGGCCCTATGGCAACCCTAAGGGGCAGATTTATCAAGGGTCGAATTTCGAGTTTATGGGAGTTTCTAAAAACTTCCAAAAACTCCCATGAATTCGAAATGCGAAAAAAAGACCCCAACCAAATTGAAATTGATTTAAATTTTTTTAATTTGGATGAATAGGATTGACCTGCAAACTCGAATTGAATTCACAAAATAATAAATATTTATTTTTTTCCAAAAGTCCACCAAACGACTCCAAATTGATTGTAGGAGGTCCCCCGTAGGCTAAAACACCAATTTGGCATGTTTTAGATTGCAAATAGTCAAATTCGAATTCTTAAATTTCATGATAAATTTCGAAATTCGAATTTCAATTTCAAGGGTCGAATTTCGAGTTTATGGGAGTTTCTAAAAACTTCCATAAACTCCCATGAATTGGAAATGCGAAAAAAAGTCCCCAACCAAATTGAAATTGATTTAATTTTTTTAATTTGGATGAATAGGATTGACCTGCAAACTCGAATTGAATTCACAAAAAAATAAATATTTTTTTTTTTCCAAAATTCCACCAAACAACTCCAAATTGATTGTAGGAGGTCCCCCGTAGGCTAAAACACCAATTCGGCATGTTTTAGATTGCAAATAGTCAAATTCGAATTCTTAAATTTCATGATAAATTTCGAAATTCGAATTTCAATTTTTTTTAAACTCGAATCGAATTTGCACTATTCCCTAGTCGAATTACACTAAAATAAACTCGAAATACTAATACAAAAGTTCTAATTTTCAATTTGATCCTTGATAACTCTGCTCTTAATTGCAGTGTACAATTTCAGAATTTGCCATGCTTTTTCCCACAATGCAGCACACATACAGACGAAGGAGTGAAGGTGGTGGTTAGGGTTTTGTACTGATTACCATTCAGCATAATTTACAGAATATTAATAAACGAACCCCTGTGTTTCTAGTTTTATACATTAAAGGGGTCATTTTGCTCAAATGGACCAATGAACTTTGTTTAAAGCTTTCCCTTTGGGGTATAAAAGAGTGGGGAATGCTGTCTCTGAGGAAGTGTGTCTTGGCAATAAAAAAAGCTGTTTAATTAAAATCGATACAGCTTTATAGAGCATAAAATTAAATTAACAACATTTACATTGCTTTCCAGTGTTCGTTCAGCCATTTGAATTATTGAATCAGTATTTAATGTGCTTCTCTAAGTTCTGTACATTTTTTTTTCTTATTAATGTCCCACTCAAATTGTTAATCTTTTTATCTTTGTCGATTGCCGAAGAGCTTTTTATGACTTTTTTTGTTGCGTTTCAAATTTCCATCTGTTTTCTGACATCCCATTTGGATGTATTATGTATTTATATTATGCTGTTTATCTAGGAATAAATGAGCCACACAAAACCTTGTAAAAAATAGTTGGATGTTGTAGAAGAATTAACTATATCTGCCATTGCTTACGCTTGGCAGATAAATGCAAGGAAAGTCTGTAGTTTCTTTAATAAATCAAATAAAAAGCAACATGAATCATCTTGGCAGTGACAGGCTTGGAGGGCCAATAGGATAGTGCGTCAGCTTCGTAGCCAGTAGTTCTTTGGTTTGCTCCCAAAAGCAAAAATCTTCATGCAGCTTTAAAATTGCTGTACTTTGGCAGTAATGAAATGCCTTTTATTTTGTGTTCTTTCAATCAACATGAAAAATACATTAATATATTAAAAACAGGGGAGTTGGAGTCAGAGGTACCTTAATTGGAGCCAGAGCCAAATGATTTACTGTATGCAGGTCCGCCATCATGGGGGACAGGGGGGACAATTGTCCCGGGCATGAAGGGGCAATTCCGCATTTTAGGCTGTTCAGGATGGCCGCAAATCTTCGGCTCTGGCAATTGGCCAGGCTCTTTCTAAACTGCAGCACTGCCGGGCCCCCCTTGCCAGAGCCGAAGATTTACGGCCATCCTGAACAGCCTAAAATTCGGAATTGCTGAAAAGCTGAACAGTGAACTCCCGAAGCGACGAAAAGCCCCAAAGCCATGAAAATAGCTGAAGTCCCAAAGCACCGAAAAGACCCGAAGTCACGAAAACAGCCGAAATTGAAGTCCTGAAGCACAGAAAAGACCCAAAGTCATGAAAGGAGGCGAAGTTGAAGTCCTGAAACCATGAGTTCAATTCTTCTGAACACCAATTTGTGTTTTTTTTTTAAATCTCCTGGGCACCAATGTATTATTTTAATATTCTATAGGCCCCTGCCACAAATGTTTTTTTTAAAAATATTTTTCGGGGCCCCAATTTTTTTAACTTGTAAGGGGATCCCTGGCACCAATGTTTTTCTTAAAAAATATTTTTTTGGTACCCCAATTTTTTTAACTTGTAACGGGGGCCCTTGCGCCAATTTTTTTTTTTTAAATGTTTTTTTGGGGCCCCAATTTTTTTACTTGCAAGGGGGGCCCTGGCACCAATGCTTTTTAGAAAAACCTTTTGTGGGCGGCCGTGGTGCCAATGCTTTTTTTTTAGACTAAAACTCCAAATGCAAAAATAACGAAAAATTCATTTTTTTTTTTTTATAAAATCTGACTTTTAAAAAATCACTAATTTTTCAGAATTTATTAAACCCCGAGGATGGAAAAGTCAGAATCAAAAAATTTGGCATCTCTGACCTGTCGAGTTCGCATATAAGTCAATGGGAGATGTCCCAATGATTTTTTGATGTGCACTGGGTTTCGTGCAATACTCCGAATTTTTCGGGCAAAAATCGGAGTTTTCGAAAAAATTGTGAAAATCGAATTTTTTCCCGCAAAGCAAGTTTTTGAGAAAATTTAATAATAAATAAGCGTAAAAAACCTGAATAGATTTGATCAGAGTTTGTAGCACAAAATATTGAGATAAATTCAGACTTTGATAAATAACCCCCTTATTGTCCTTGAAACTGGGCTTTCAGGTGTATTCAGGAGAGTGGATAATTCTACCGTAATTGGCAGTAAGGTGAATCCCTCTTCCCACTGCTCCAGCCTAATGGGGGAAGCCAAACAGCTTGGGAACTACTGATTTGGATGAAAATAGAAAAATATCGCATGCACATGTGAGACATTCAAGAAAAGAAATATGGACTGTAACTTATATAAGGACTATATATTTACACAGTTTTTCAATGTGGACAAATACAAACCCATTCTATACCCATAAAGTACATGTAACAATGAAGAACACTGTGTCCAAGTAGCTGTAGCATCTCTCCAGATGGCCCTGCCATTATCACTATCTTTGCTGTTCTTGCGTCTGCCAAATTAATTCCAGACAATGGCGACATTTGTTTGTTCTTTCCAAACATTATTATTGTTTAATTAACTGGCATCTGTCAAGTTCTTCTATTTGCAGAGTATTTGACTGGCACGTTCAATTATAACTGGATGTATCATTTGAAACAACAGTGGCAGTTGATAGTTATGAATGGGATTTATCTCTCCAGCTGCAATATCTGTGGTATTTCTACAACCACATTATTGGTGCTATTGGAGCATTTTATATTTGCTTTCGATAACTTTGACAATGATATTATACCATATTATCTCTGGCCTTCAGAAATTATTATTATTCTTCATTGGGTGCAGACGATAGAGGTAATATCCGAAGTGCAGGACAGGGTGCAAAGTGCAATATCACTTGCACCCTGGCCTTCTGATTTGCTGCAGGTGTTTTCATTTCAAAATGCAGAGCAGAGACTTGCAGCATCATCAGTCATGTATTTATATAGCACCAGCAAGTTATGCACTGCTTTACAATAATTTATAATGAACATGGGGATAAGAAACGAGGGTTACAGAGTAAAAATAGGGTTAGAAGAACCTAGAGATTAGAATTTACAAACTAAAGGTTAGGGTACAATTGAGACATTAGGATTATATAAACATTTTGTCATTTTTGATACAGCAATGATTAATTAAGGTACATTGAATAAGCCTCTTTAAACAGGTGGGTCTTTAAGGAGCGCTTGAAAGTTTGGAAAGAAGGAGAAAGTATGACAGCTTGTGGCAGAGAGTTCCAGAGAAAAGCAGAAGCCCGAGAGAAGTCTTGTAGACGAGAATGGGCAGAAGTGATCAGAGGAGAAGTGAGGCGAAGATCAGAAGCAGAGCGAAGGTTTCGTGAAGGAGTGTATTAGGAGATTAGAGATGAAATATAGGGAGGGGTTTCATTATTAAGGGCCTTGAATGTGAGTGTTAGTAATTTGAATTTGATTCTAGAAGAGATTGGGAGCCAGTGAAGGGACATACATATGGGAGCAGCTGATGTTGAGCGGCGAGCTAGATGAATGAGTCTAGCGGCCGCATGTAGAACAGATTGGAGTTGTGAAAGGTGACTTGTTGGAATACCTGTGAGGAGTTAGTTGCAGTAATCAAGGCGGGAGATGATGAGAGACTGAATCAGTGTTGTAGTTGATTCTGAACTGAGATAGGGTCGTATTCGAGCAATGTTGCGCAGTTGAATACGGCAAGATTTTGCAAGTGTTTAAATGTGTGGTGAAAAAGACAGATGAGAGTCTAGGATTACTCCTAGGCAGCGTGCCTGTGTGGTGGAATGAAAGGTTGTGTTGTTTACTCTGAGTGATATCTGACTGACGGGTGAAGATCTTGGAGGAAATATAAAAGTCCTGCCTCTTTCACAGTAGTCTATGCCCCCTTCTTGGAACTATATGGTACTCCTGCCTACCCCAATTGTTACCAATTGTAATTCATTATTATATTAACACAGCACTATAAGGGGTGGTTCAACTTTAAGTTAACTTTTAGTATGTTATTGAATGTCCAACTTTTCAGTTTATCTTATTATTATTATTTATGTTTTATAGTTTGAAATGATTCAAAAAGTCTTGTTCTCACTCCTCTCAGCTTTCAAATGGGGGTCATTTGCCATCTAAAAAAAGAACAAATGCTCTGTAAGGTTACAAAATTTACATTTTTTTTAAAAAACCCAAATCTAATTTGGACTATTCCCACAAAGCAGCACGCATACAGACGAAGGGGTGAAGGTGGTGGTTAGGGTTTTGTACTCATTACCATTCAGCATAATTTACAGAATATTAATAAAGAAGCCCCTGTGTTTCTAGTTTTATACATTAAAGGGGTCATTTTGCTAAAATGGACCAATGCACTTTGTTTAACGCTTTCCCTTTGGGGTATAAAAGAGTGGGGAATGCTGTCTCTGAGGGACTGTGTCTTGACAATAAAAAAAAAAAGCTGTTTAATAAAAATCGATACAGCTTTATAGAGCATAAAACATTTATGTTGCTTTCCAGTGTTCGTTCAGCCATTTGAATTATTGAATCAGTATTACCGTATATACTCGAGTATAAGCCGATCCGAGTATAAGCCGAGGTACCTAATTTTACCTACGAAAACTGGGAAAACTTATTGACTCTAGTATAAGCCTAGACACAACTACAGCCCTGTCTCCCAGCAGCGCACCTTCCACCAAAGAGACTCCCCCAGCGATCGACCGGACTTCTTTGCAAAGTTGATGGTGACAGAGAATTGTGCAGAGAGTGCTGTGTGTCATAAAACCATCACTGATCTTTCGTATAACCAACAGATGGCGCTGTGTGATATTGCCATCACTGTTAATCCTTTATTCAACCAACAGATGGCGCTGTGTGATATTGCAGTTACTGTTCTTCTTTGATATAACCAACAGATGGCGCTGTGTGATATTGCAGTCACTGTTATTCTTTGATACAACCAACAGATGGTGCTGTGTGATATTGCAGTTACTGTTATTCTTTGATATAACCAACAGATGGCGCTGTGTGATATTGCAGTCACTGTTATTCTTTGATATAACCAACAGATGGCGCTGTGTGATATTGCAGTCACTGTTATTCTTTGATACAACCAACAGATGGCGCTGTGTGATATTGCAGTCACTGTTATTCTTTGATACAACCAACAGATGGCGCTGTGTGATATTGCAGTCACTGTTATTCTTTGATATAACCAACAGATGGCGCTGTGTGATATTGCAGTCACTGTTATTCTTTGATACAACCAACAGATGGCGCTGTGTGATATTGCAGTTACTGTTATTCTTTGATATAACCAACAGATGGCGCTGTGTGATATTGCAGTCACTGTTATTCTTTGATATAACCAACAGAGGGCGCACTGTTATTCTTTCATAAAACCAACAGAGGGCATTGTGGGATATTGCAGTCTCTCCCCAAGTGAACTGTTGGTATAGGAATGATTAAAAGTGACTGCAATCTCGACTACTGCCCGCTGACCCGAGTATAAGCCGAGGTAAACTTTTTCAGCACATTTTGGATGCTGAAAAACTCGGCTTATACTCGAATATATACGGTAAGTGCGCTTCTCTAAATTCTGTACATTTTTTTTTTCTTATCATTGTCCCCGTATTATTATTTCTATTCAGGCCCTCTGCTATTCCTATTCCAGTCTCTTATTCAAATCAATGCATGGTTGCTAGGGGAATTTAAAACCGAGCAACCATATTGCTGAATTTCCAAACTGGAGAGCTGCTGAATAAAAATCAAAATAACTCAAAAACCACAAATAATAAAAAATGAAAACCCATTGCAGATTATCTCGACTCTCTCATACTAAGGGGCCAATTCATTAACTTCGAGTGAAGGATTCGAAGTAAAAAACCTTCGAATTTCGAAGTGTTTTTTGGGCTACTTCGACCATCAAATGGGCTACTTCAACCTTCGACTACGACTTTGAATCGAACTATTCGAACTAAAAATCGTTCGACTATTCGACCATTCGATAGTCGAAGTACTGTCTCTTTAAGAAAAAACTTCAACCCCCTAGTTCGCCACCTAAAAAGTACCGAAGCCAATGTTAGCCTATGGGGAAGGTCCCCATAGGCTTGGCTAAGTTTTTTGGTCGAAGGATAATCCTTCAATCGTTGGATTGAAATCCTTGGATTTAATCGTTTGATCGAATAATTAACCCTCAATATTCGACCCTTGATGCATCGGCCCCTAAAAGTTGATGAAAAGGTAAACTTCCCCTTTAAGCTGCTTTTAATGTATTTGCATTAACATTATATATATATATTTATTTATACTTTTTCCATACTAGAGCACTGATATTGTAGAGATTATTGAATACATTAAATCTTATTCTTTACAGTATCTATTGCAGCAGATATAAATTACAGGCCATGCATGGGTTAAGCAGCATAATCTATAAAACTGGTGCTTGAGAGAGAATAGTAGCAATTTGCCAGCACTTGCATAAAGGAATAAAGCAGTTCAACTCTTGAGTAGCTAATGAGGCAGTTCATTCCATAAGGTCACAGCATGCTCCATCATTTTCTATCCGTTAAGATTCTGCAGGATTTCTCTGCTGCGGGGCTAGAAGTAGGATTTTATGCTGGAATCTGCCGGCTGTAAATTTCAGCTTCACCTAGCACTTATATTGCTTATCATCAGGATAACGGAGCATTTCCACTGGACCTCCATCTGGACTTTGAAATATTACTGCCTCTGCATTCCCTGGTTAACTTATTGATATGCTGGAGCGAGGCCAAATGTGCCACTTGTGCTGGGGCTGCAGTTTCCATCTCAAGGGCGGCTACACTATCTGTCCATATCCCAGACACTTAACTTTATAGTAAGTCATATTGGTAATGTCATCTAAGGCTTATATTTCCCCTGTTGATAGAACTCATTTACAATTGTGGCGCAGTACAGAAAACGTTGCTTTCTAGCTCCGCGGATACTTTTAAAAACGACTAGAGGTCATTGGCTGAACTCTATGGGGTATATTTATCAAAGGGTGAAGTTAGAGATCTCCGCAGTCCAAAGAGTGAAATACTGCCACTCTCCATTCATTTCTATGGGATTTTTAAAGGCATATTTATCAAATGGTGAACTTTCACTATCACCCTTAAATACGCCTTTAAAAATCCCATAGAAATGAATGGAGAGTGGCGGTATTTCACTCTGCAGACTGTGGGGATCTCTAACTTCACTCTTTGATAAATATACCCCTATAACTACAAGTTCTCTAGTGCAGAGAGTGGAATTGGTTGTGTTTGCTGTGGAATAGCCCCATTTTGAAGGTCCTAAAATGTTACAGGGGTGGTTCACCTTTAAGGGAAAACTATACCCCACAAACAATGTATTGCATAAAACAGCTCATATGTAAAACCCTGCTTCATGTAAATAAACCGTTTACATAATAATATGCTTTTCTAGTAGTATGTGCCATTGGGTAATCAGAAAATTGGCATTTAAAAAAAAAACAATTGCCCCCTGGGATCGTATGATTCACGGTGCACACAAACAAACCATACATGTTAGGTCACATGAGCCAATTAACAGACAGAGTTGTGTCTTTTGCTTCCACACTTCTTCCTGTTACAGTTAGTGTTGTAGTATTTCTGGTCAGGTGATCTCTGAGGCAGCACACAGACCATCACGAAATGCTGGTTCAAGGCAAGAGATGTAAAAGGACAATATTTATTGAAATATATATACCAGTTTGGTAAGATTCTTTAATATGCCACTTAATTTGATATAAATCTGTTGCTCAAGTATTCATTTTGGGGTTATAGTTTTCCTTTAATTTAACTTTTAGGGGATTATTTACTAAACTCCGAATGCAAATTTTTCGGAATTTATTCTACCCCGATATTGAAAAAGTCTAAATCAGAAAATCCAGCAACTCAGGCCTGTCGAGGTTGCAGATCATTTCGTGCAATACCCCAAAGTATCAAAAAAATTGTGAAATTCTGATTTTTTCCCACAAAGCGAATTTTCAGGGAAAAATAAAAATAAATAAGCGGAAAAAACCTGTGCGGATGTGATAAAAGTTTTTGCCAGAACATGTTGAGATAAATTCGGACTTTTGATAAATAACACCCTTAGTATGTTATGTTATAGAATGGCTAATTCTAAGCAACTTTTCAACTGGCCTTAATTCTTTTCTTTTTTATAGTTTTGGAATTAGTTGCCTTTTTCTTCTGCCTCTTTCCAGCTTTCAAATGGGTGTCACTGACCCCATCTAAAAACAAATGCTCTGTTTGGCCCAGTCTCTTATTCAAATCAACGCATGGTTGCTAGGGCAATTTGAACCCTAGCGACCAGACTGCTGAAATAGCAAACTAGAGAGATGCTGCTGAAGTAAACTCAATATAACTAAAAAAAACCTCCACAAATAATTGTTTTAGAATATCACTCTCCTCAGCATACTAGCAGTTAATTTAAAGGTGAACAATCCCTTAAAGACAGAAATAAGTAAATATTGATGATAGTGATGATATATATTATAATCACAAATAGTAACCTACCAGCCATATTTTATTCCAATATTTTTATATTCAGATCATTTTCTATCCGTCTTTATTCCACTTTGTTATTCTGTTATGTCTCTTACATGGTTGCTACGGTTAGGAGGCCCTAGAAAGCAGTTTACGTTACAAATTGGAGGCTACAAAACAAAAGCATGAAATAATATAAAAGAAAATATAACAAATTAACACTATTTCATCTTAAGGAACCAGTGTCTAATTCATACAAATAGGGTAACCCTCTAACTGAACCAGTTGCACATCTAGATGCTGTTACTCCATTCTTTTAGATATCTAAAATAAGGAAAGTCATCTCTTGTTCCAGTAACAGGAATCAGGTAACAGGAATGAAAAGGATATTTGGATTAACCTTAAACGTGTGCTGTCATGGCAACCAGGGTACTCCCAAATATATTATTTAATGCCTATGGGATAGTATGCCATATACTGAATGATACAGTACATGATAAATGCTTATATTCTCTAATGGTTATACTGGAACTATTATTTATTATTATTAACGTGTATTTATATAGTGCCAACATATTGTCCAGCACTGTAAAGTCAATGTGATTATACAACTAAATCACATGAATTATATACATAGAACATATGGAGTTACATACATCACAATCAATACCGGTACAAAAGGTGAGGAAGGCCCTGTGCAAAAGAGCTTACACTCTAAAGGGAAGGGAGTAATACACAAGGTGTGGGAGTGGGCAAGTTCGAATTAAGTGGGTGAGAAATGTGGTATTGTATGTGGTGTTGCATTTGGTAGTTAAGCAGAGTGAGGGTAGGCTTCTCGAAAGAAGTGCGTTTTAAGAGATTTCTTGAAAGCAGAAAGGTTGGGAGAAAGTCGGACAGACCGTGGGAGAGAGTTCCAGAGGAGGGGTGCAGCCCTTGCAAAGTCTTGAATGCGAGCATGTGAGGAGGTAATGAGAGAAGAGTTGAGTAGCAGGTCAGTAGAGGAGCGTAGTAAGCGAGTGGGTGAGTATATAGAGATGAGTTCAGAGATGTAGGGTGGGGCAGAGTTATGAAGTGCTTTGAATGTCAGGGTCATTAATTTGAATTTGATTCTGAAAGGTAATGGAAGCCAGTGCAGGGATTGACAGAATGGCGAGGCAGAGGAGGAGCGGTTGCTGAGGTGTATGAGCCTCGCAGCAGTGTTCATTATGGACTGGAGAGGTGACAGTCTCTGGAGGGGAAGGCCAATTAAAAGAGAGTTACAGTAGTCTAGACGTGATATGATGAGAGAGTGAATAAGAATGCCATCACTGGCATTGCAAATATCACAAGTGTATTACTGTTTTTATTTTTGTGCACAGAATCTGGGCATTCTGTTGAACTTAAATGATTCATGGAAATTGTCTGTTTTAACAGGATAACAAACTATTGTGACTAAATATCAATAAATACTAGGTAGATTGCTGCCCAGTTGTGTTGTGTGATCTGCTGACTAAATATATGCCATATATATAACATCTGTTGGCAAAGTCTGTGCAGGAAAATGCTGGTGCATACAGTTTAATATGGAGAGAAAAATGCAGAAATAGAATTTAGCAAGAAAAGACAAATGACAAAGTCTGCTGGAGCCAACAGTGAATGAGCCCCATCATGTTTTATGATAACTAATACACTTCTTAATATAATACAGAAGATATGCCAGGTCACCTCTTCCAGTGGTCTTGTAACTTTATAATAACAAATATATAATGTCCTTAAAAAAGTGCAAGCAGGGCATTATAACGTCAATTTTATATCTACTTAAAAGTATACTGGTGTGACCAGTGTGATTGTTGAGGTCCTGTTGATTCAGATAGTAGTGATAAGTGCATAGTGAAAAGTGGGAAACCTATAATTAGGGGCAAATTTACTTATGGTCGAATATCGAAGTCGAAGGATTTACCGCAATTCATTCGATCGAACGATCTCACTAAAAATCGTTTGATCGAACTATTAAATCCTTCGAATTCTTCGATTCAAAGGATTTTAATCCATCGATCGAACGATTTTTCTTCGACCCAAAAAAGATTGCAAAGCCTATGGGGACCTTCCCCATAGGCTAACATTGACTTCGGTAGGTTTTAGGTGGCGAACTAGGGGGTCGAAGTTTTTTTTTTAAGAGACAGTACTTCCACTATCGAATGGTCGAATAGTCGAACGATTTTTAGTTCAAATTGTTTGATTCAAAGTCGTAATCGAAGGTCGAAGTAGCCTATTCGATGGTCGAAGTAGACAAAAAAAACATTCGAAATTCAAAGTTTTTTTTATTCTATTCCTTCACTCGAGCTAAGTAAATGGGCCCCTTAGTGTGTTATGTGAGTAAAGAATTGGAAAATTAGAAAGGTGTTCAGATTGCGAAGGGCATTCGATAAAGGTTTGAATAAAAAAAACAGAGGACATCAACAGAACAGTATGGTATAACAATATATAAGGCATATAGAGGATATGGAGTAGAAATTTGGACAGTATATTGTTTGAGTAAGGGTCAAATAAAGGAATTGTTCCTTAGATAAATGGGGCAGGGTTTTGTAAATATTTGGAAGTGGGGGGTGAATAAGAGGTTAGGGTCAAAACTACAGTTTCACTAATTTATTCGCTGATGGCGAAATCTGGAAATTTGCTGCGAATTTTCGCCTGTCGAATTTATTTGCCCATCACTAGTTGTAGCAATTATTTGCATTTTATACTTCAAGGATAATTCAACCTACAGCCCTCTAATCCTTAGTTGGGACCTTCCCAGGGTCAGACTGGCCCATTAGAATACCAAGAAAACTCCCGGGGGCTCAGGTGTTAGTGGGCCCTACTTACATTTGCCTTGTATGCCTATACCATGGTTATTCCCCATTTCTATATCAGAACAAGGAGAAGAAAAGGAGGCAGGATATAGGATATGTATAGAGAAGTAATTAACAGAATAAAGAGAGTGAGTGAAAGAGAGAAGAAACAATAGTTGGGTTATGGTCTAAGGCTTTCTAGTGGGCCCTTGGCACTCCAGACTGACACTTGAACCCCCTTTTCTTCCTTCATTGTTGGGAACCCCTTTTCCATTGACTCATTACAAACCGAATCATTATATTGTGAAAATCAAAAGTGAAAATGTCTGTCTCTGACTGGCTGGTCTCACATCTGCATAGAGATAACGAGAGGAATGTTGGAATGAAAGCGCAGGTAAATGTGTTTCCTGTACAATCATATCTACAAGGAAATTTGGCTTTAATTAATAGCTTGCAGCAGCGCTCCCCACATTGTCCTTTAAATATTAAAATGCCAAGCCTGTCAAGGATATTATTCTATCTGCATCATATGATGTAGTGAGATTAAAGATCTGCACTCATTATTCCGGGGAGGAAATGTATTCTACATAATTCAAAAAGAATTATCATGATGAAAAACAGAACAGGAGTGTTCTGTACCGTTTTTGGCTGGAGAGAACAATAAAAATTATAGGTAAGTCGTAAAATAAAGGAAATCTCTTTTTTCAAATTGTATGCACTTGCGAATAATGATTTACTAGTCCAAAGTGAGGGGAGGTGTAGGGGTATGAGCATTCATCTATCAGTCACTCTTCCATTACAGTTTATTTATAGTGATGGGCGAATTTGCGCCGTTTCGATTCGCCGAAAAATTTGCGAATATCGCGAAACGACAGCGTCTCATTTTTGATGCCGGCGCCTGTTTTTTTGACGCCGACACCCGTTTTTGACGCCGGCGAATTTTTGACGCAAATTTTCGCGCGCGTTTCGCAAATTTATTCGCTGGCGGCGAATCGCGCAAATTCGCCGCGAATTCGCGCCTGCCGAATAAATTCGCCCATCACTATTTATTTATATTTACCTTTGAATGCTCCCACAATCTCACAATGTAGCATGCATTCTGGAAGGCAGACCAAGCTATGGAAACCCAGGATTGGAGTGGCCCACTGGGGTACCAGAAGAAATCCAGGTGGGGTTTATCTTGACATGGCTTAGCAGCTTTATGATTATAAATGCATTTGTAAAAGTCCATATTTTGCACAGAATAAATTACTAATAAAGCACTGGCCATGGACAGTGCATTGGTCAATTGCCTTTTCTGTATGTTTGAAGCAATTTCTGCCAGATATGTTACACTTCCATTAAAGTTTCTTTATACTTCAATTAGCCCAGTGAGTGATCCTAAAAACACTTTTTGTATGAGGCAAAGCCCATGGTCCCAAGTAATTGAACTCAGAAGCCCATAACATAATCACTCGTTCGTTCTCTGTATTTCAAGTTTTCTGCCAAATGTCTATATTGTTTATGATATATTAATATGGTTGATACGTGTAATGCCAGAAGGGGTTAACCCATGCAATATTTTCCCTAGAGACAGTGAGATCTTTGTGTAAATAGATGGTGCATTTGTCTTACTACAAGACTTTCCAGTAGAGACCTGTATGGGTTCAATTGGAAGGACTTAAAAATATAAAGAAAAGAATACCCCGTGGGTAACAACTTAATCAATAACCAGCATACAGGAAGCTCTTAGGATTAAATAAGTCAATTCAATAAATTCAATAAATAAATTAAAGTGCAATTAGTGCCTCCAAATAAATTAATCAATTGTACAGCTATTTAATTTTAAATTAATTAGTAAAATTCTATAAAGTGCCAATTAGTGCATGATATTCGAAGTAATTTATTCAATTATCATTCCCAAAGAAAATTCAAGGTTAGCCTAAAACCAACAGGGCTAAAATAGAAATGATAAAATTCCTTTAGGGTGCAATTAATTGTGTAAAGAATTAAATTAAGTAAAATTGTTAGAACCAAAAAAATTATATTGAATTAATCACTAATTTGTATATAATAATTGCTGGAGATTAAATTAATTACGAGATCTCGTTAAATTAAAAAATGACCAAATTAGGATTAGAAACTAAAACCAAATACTGCGGTCAAATAGAATAGAAAGAAGATATAATGAAACATAAGATGGTGGAGCTGTCCCAAAACTAACTACCTATTGTTTTCTAAGACTGGGACACCACAAAGTAAAAGTCAGGACAGGGTAACCGAGACTGTGGCCTTTGTATATTAACTTTCCCTGATCTTGTAGAGACTGGGTTAACCCTAATAAACCACAAATCACCGGCCCCTTAGAAAGGAAGGAAGATGGTTAAGATAAAAGAGAACCGCAGCAATAAGGAATCAGATCCAACCCCAAAAAAGTACCAAGAAAAAAATATATAAATATATAATAAAATCACAAGGATTAGGCGACTCGATTGGAAGGACCCGTGCCTGACCTAGACCCGCTGATACCTAACCTGACCCGCACCCACCACCCAACATATCCCCCTACTCAGAGCAACTACCCAACCTGGACCCTATTTAGTTGAACTTACCTTTTGACCCGGGATCCACAAAAACAGAAGTAATGTCACTCCAGTGCTGATTCATCAGGAAATGTACGAAATAAATTACCTACGACACTAGGGCACTAGGGAGAGTAGGAGGGACCAGTTCAGGAGCTAAGCCAGCAGAGTTACCCACAAACTTTCCACATGGTCAGAGAATTGTGGATTTTCTGCTGAAAACCATCCACTTTGCGTGTACCTGCTGCAGGTACCTGGTGCAGGAATTCCTGTGGATGAGCCAAGACTCCGAAAAAGCCATTAAATTGCCCTTTAAACTAATGATGAAAAGGAAAGGGGTTGGGTGTCAGTATTGAACATCCTGTAGAGCAGGGGACCACAACCTTTTCTAAATGAAAAGGATCTAGGGGTCTTTGTAGATAACACGTTGTCTAATTCTGGGCAGTGTCATTCTGTGGCTACTAAAGCAAATAAAGTTCTGTCTTGCATAAAAAAGGGCATTAACTCAAGGGATGAAAACATAATTATGCCTCTTTATAGGTCCCTGGTAAGGCCTCATCTGGAGTATGCAGTTCAGTTTTGGACTCCAGTCCTTAAGAGGGATATAAATGAGCTGGAGAGAGTGCAGAGACGTGCAACTAAATTGGTTAGAGGGACGGAAGACTTAAATTATGAGGGTAGACTGTCAAGGTTGGGGTTGTTTTCTCTGGAAAAAAGGCGCTTGCGAGGGGACATGATTACACTTTACAAGTACATTAGAGGACATTATAGACAAATAGCAGGGGACCTTTTTACCCATAAAGTGGATCACCGTACCAGAGGCCACCCCTTTAGACTAGAAGAAAAGAACTTTCATTTGAAGCAATGTAGAGGGTTCTTCACAGTCAGGACAGTGAGGTTGTGGAATGCACTGCCGGCTGATGTTGTGATGCTGATTCAGTTAATGCCTTTAAGAATGGCTTGGATGATTTTTTGGACAGACATAATATTAAAGGCTATTGTGATACTAAACTCTATAGTTAATATAGGTATGGGTATATAGAATTTTAATTAAAAGTAGGGAGGGGTGTGTGTATGGATGCTGGGTTTTCATTTGGAGGGGTTGAACTTGATGGACTTTGTCTTTTTTCAACCCAATTTAACTATGTAACTATGTAACTATGTACCAGTGAGCCACATTTAAATGTAAAATAAGTTGGAGAGCAACATCATCATGCAAGAAGTTCCTAGGGGTGCGAAATATGAAATGTAATTGTGGACCCTATGTGGACTTGCAGCCTATCAGAGGCTCTGTTTGGCAGTACACATGGTTTTTGTGCAACTAAAACTTACCTTCAAGGCAGAAATTCAAAAATAAGCACCTGTTTTGAGGACACTGGGAGCAACATCCAACGGGGCAGAGAGGAACATGTTGCTTACAAGCAACTTGGGGATCATTGCTGGAGAGCATAGCAGATGCATACCATCTTGTGTTGCAAAACTCAACATACCCATTTTTATTATTGATCGTTGGTACTAGGAAGTCATGTTGCAGAAACTGGCCTGGAACCAGCACTCATTGACGACAGGTTGTACACAATACATTCCTGTGCACTGCTACAGTACCTCATGCATGGGTAGATAAGAATGGTGGGAATTCAATGTTTTTGGGTACACTTTTGTAAACCGATTTATGTTTGGTAGATATGTGCATTTTTCTTCCTACCCCAGGATGTGGAAGTTTGTACTTATCGGTTGTACTTTCTCCCTTTTTATTTCTCTCTTTTATATACTTAGGGGCTGATTCACTAAGCTCGAGTGAAGGATTCGAATGAAAAATACTTCGAATTTCGAAGTATTTTTTGGGTACTTCGACCATCGAATTGGTTAAATTCGTTCGAATTCGAACGAAATCGAACGAAACGAACGAAAAATCGTTCGACTATTCGACCATTCGATAGTCGAAGTACTTCCCCTTTAAAAAAAACTTCGACCCCCTACTTCGGCAGCTAAAAGCTACCGAAGTCAATGTTAGCCTATGGGGAAGGTCCCCATAGGCTTGCCTGTGATTTTTTGATCGAAGGATTTTCCTTCGATCGTTGGATTAAAATCCTTCGAATCGTTCGATTCGAAGGATTTAATCGTTCGATCGAACGGAAATCCTTCGATCGATCGATCGCAGGATTAGCGCTAAATCCTTCGACTTCGATATTCGAAGTCGAAGGATTTCAATCCGAGGGTCGAATTTCGAAGTATTTTTAACTTCGAAATTCGACCCTTAGTGAATCGGCCCCTTAATGTATGCCCATTTTCTTTTTGCATTTGCACTGTTCACTTTTTTAAATATTAAATATGTATTTAGATTTAAATATCATGTTTGTTGTTGTTGCTCTAATGACCTCATAGTTCAAAAGGAAGTGTGTGTGACTGTAACTTTAGTTTAACCCTCTGTATACTAAAAGTTAAAGTGTCTGTAATGTGAGCCAGAGAGTGCTGGAGTTGGATCTAACCCTTTATAATCATACCCAACGTCACATGTAACTGATGTGGTGAATCCATGACCATAACCAAAAAAAAAACATTTAGTACCCAGAGATTATATTATAAATTAAGACTTTTACCTTACTGGGACATTGTAATAATTACAGTGGCTAAGCTGGAGCCCTCCATCTGTTGTACAACATTCCCAGTGAGCCATTGATTTTGGGAGGAACTGTGGACCTTGTCGTTTATCCACAGAGGCAGGTCTGTATACAGTTGGTATTTTATCCACATAGCCAGTAAAATACTAGCCAGGGTCAGGACTGGCATTATCAATTTACTGGCAATAAAATAGCTAGTAATTTTGCAATATGACTTTGTTTCACCCCTGGCCCTCTCCATTTAATCCCTTTTCCACACTTACATATTTCTCTGCTGATCTGTGGAAAATCCTTCATCTGCCCACTTATGTCAGTATTCCGTCCAAACAAACTTTGCTCCACCTTTTGACATCATCGATCCACTCGCTGACATCACCAGTCCACTCACCAATGTCACTGACCCGACACCTAACGTGTCAAGCTCCCTCCCACTGGTAAATTTAAAAAAGGTGGCAACCCTACAGACAACACTGGCAATCATATCAGACAATAATATCATCCTGCATCTGTATATAATACATGTGTGGAAGACAATGCAGCCTATGAAAAAGAACTTTATGTAAGGTGTGTCTTGCTTCAAAATCCCCAAAAGTAACCATTCTCAGCTAAGCTCTGGTTCAGTACAAATGACTGTTAATTTTAAGACTCATACATATATTGGAAAAAAAAGTCTCTAGGTTATAAAACTGCAGATGCAGCACAAAGAAATGCTGTGGGTTTGATGTAGCTAACTGGAAAAGGCTAGAGATAAATTGCTGAAGAGAGACACACTAATTCTATCTGCAATCACTGAATTCATAGAATGTGATGTATAAGCAGGAATAGAAGGTGATGCATTCAAATTTTTTAACACCAAAATAAGAACATCATCTTGATTTTGCTGACTTCTACCTGATGGCTTCGTTTTGCCTACATGAAGAAACGATAGAGATTATAAAAAAAAAGTGTCTGGACTTGATATAATCTTAAAAAAATCACAATGGGGGAAAATGTTTGGCTACAAGTGATACAGCTGTGTGGGCCCAGGGTGCTAAAATGCAATATTTATTGCAAGAATATATCACATATCTTACTTGAATGGAGTTTAAGTACAACAGTAGGACTGTCCTGAAGGCTAAACTGTGCTGAGGGGACATAAATCATAAATTAATCAAGCAAATTAGGAAAACCTCAGTAATGAGAAAACTACAAGTGATCTCTCAACAGTATTAAATAAATATCAATGGATATCTGGGGCAGGCTTATATTTTTCATCCGCCACTCGTGCAGGAGTCAAGGATGACCCCTTATGTATTAGACCCATCATCATCTTGGTGTATTATCTGTGTGAAGGTAAAGATCTCCATTTATACTGTTTTCATGTCTGTGGAGATGGAAGAACTTCACAGGAAATCTCAAAGACTTTCCAGCTAATATAACATCTTAAATGATTGTGCTGTAGTCAACAGTGAAAAGAAAATGTGTTAAATGGACAATAGAACTGTAAATGTAGCAATTCCATCACTTTAACAATGAATTTAAAGGGGATATAGAGTCAGATATAAAGTGTGCTTAATTTTGCTACTATACATAGACTGATACCGTAGATAGGAATGTTAGATAGATAGGACCTTCCCCTATTGCCATAAACTGCCCCCAACTCCACCCATTAACCCACCCAACTGCTTTGGCAATGCTAAATGTTTTTGGTACTGCCAAAAAAAGCTCATTTGATTTGATTTGATATATAGACAGATAGGGGCAGATTTATCGATTCGAAGTAAAATTGTTCGAATATTCGACCATTCGATGATCGAAGTACTGTCTCTTTAAAAAACTTTGACTTCAATGCCTTGCCAA
Source organism: Xenopus laevis (assembly GCF_017654675.1). Taxonomy (NCBI): domain Eukaryota; kingdom Metazoa; phylum Chordata; class Amphibia; order Anura; family Pipidae; genus Xenopus; species Xenopus laevis. The sequence goes on from NC_054382.1 coordinate 112,177,132, forward strand.
ATTAAACCTGCCGAAGTGCTATGTTAGCCCATGGGGACCTTCTAGAGCATTTTTCTAAGTTTTTGGAAGCCAAAGTAAAATCGTTTGATCGTTCACTGAAATCGCTCGATTCGAAGGATTTAATTGTTCGATCGAACAATTTTACTTCGACCGCAGGATACCCAAATTCGATGAAAAAAACTTCGACTTCGATATTCGAAGTCGAAGTATTTCAATTCGATGGTCGAATTTAAAAGTATTTTTAAATTCGACCCTTGATAAATCTGCCCCATACTGTAGATAGGACAATTTCATCCCCTAGCCGCAAGTAGTAGCTTCTTTCTTCTTTTGCATCCGAAAGCCTTGTGTCGGCTCCAGTGTGAACAAACTTGGCGGATATCGGTGAAGAAAGCATAGCATTCTTTTTTTTGCACCAAAATTCACCAATTGTGAAATGGCGAAAATTCACAAAATTCATTGAAGTCAATGGGCGTCAAAATAATTTTGACAACACGTGGGGCAAGTAAAGCGCGGCATATATTGTCTGGTGCTCCTTTCATTATGTCTTATTGATGTTGTATAGATGTATGCTTGCACTTTATCCATTCTTTGACATGTGTCTCCTTCACTGTGATTGTATTTCTTTTTCTTTTGAGAAAATAAATAAAAATCTAAGTTACAAAAAAAAAAAAATAATTTTGACAAGCGACAATTTTGACGCGGGCAGCAATTTTTATACGCGCAACTATTTTGTACAAATGCATTAAAGTCAATGGATATCCGAATAATTTTGCTGCATGCCAATTTTTATGCATGCCAAATTTATTCGCCCATCACTAGTGATTACATAACAATAAATTCTTGTAAAAGGCATCCAGATTTGAACACGGTAGTAAACATGGTTAACTTATCAATGTTCAGGGGGGGGGTGTCCAGTGATCATGCCCCAAACCTTCAGCTTTGGGAGGTGATAGACACACTTATTTTCTTATGTTTGTGGGCTGGCACAAACTGGACTTCACACCAATAATTGATGTAGTTAAAAAGTAATTTATTTAAAAAAAAACATCTTAATATGTAGCCTTATGCGTTTCATGCCTTGTGGGCACTTAGTCATAGACTCTGAATAATCTATGTTATTGGCAAAGAATCCTATAGGTTTATTGAGCATTTTGGCATTTACATTCATTTTTGTTTTCTAGTTTTCAAGATATTAGCAGTTCTTATCACTTGCTGTTCATTTTGCCTGGCCAGACAGAGAAAATGAAGTTATGCGTTCATTTTGTTCCTAAGTAATATATTGATCCAATGAATCCACATCATTTCTCCTTGAGAGTTTTGTTTAATTTCAACTCGCACATCAGAGTGGTGGATTTTGATCTATAATCCTCCGATGTACCAGATGTCTCGGACAGCTCAGGCAAAAAGTAGGCAACTGGAATTTTTACTTTGAATCCTTCACTCGAAGTTAGTGAATCGGCCCCTAAGTCTACTAGAAAATCATATAAACATTAAATAAACCCAATAGGCTGGTTTTGCTTCCAATAAGGATTAATTATATCTTAGTTGGGATCAAGTACAAGATACTGCTTTATTATTACAGAGAAAAAGGAAATAATTTTTTAAAATATGGATTATCTGGATAAAATGGAGTCTATGGGAGATGGCCTTTTCCGTAATTTGGAGCTTTCTGAATAATGGGTTTCCAAATAGCGGATCCCATACCTGTAATAATAAAATTATACTGTATCCTTGCTTTGTATTGAAGAATGCTGCATACAGTATGCATTGAGCAGACCCTTTTTTTGTATGTTGCAATGTTGCTCTGTATTATGAAATGTATATATTTACTATTTAATATTTTTCAGTTTTCTGTTATAAAGAGCAAAGTTTTTATAATGATAGACACTGAAAGCCATTAAAATAAGAAAATTGTATAAAGAGGTCCATCTTTTTGAAATGCAGGAAATCTTTTCTGTGCAGCTGAGTTCTACATTAATCACCTGAAAAATTCAGACTTATTTCTAGGAACAAATCATGAATTAAATATGACCAATGCATTATATTATATTATTAGGAATGTACTGAGATTCAAACTACAGTATGTCCTTATTCAAGGGCTTGCAGTGATCTCTGAAGGTAATACATTAATTCTAGCAGTTTCATGCCTTTGCATGAGATTGAAAGATCTAAGTAACTCAGCAATATTTATTTATCAGTTATTTATAGGGATGAGCTCTGCAAGGGCTGACTACGCGGGCCTTAAATTAAATTGAAATTATGCAAATAATCGGTACGCATAATAAATTGTACACTATACTGATTTTATAATTGAGTTACCAAGTAGAAAATTTCTGCTACTTTATCTATGAAAGAATCACCATTAAGGGAGACCAATGTTGGGGAAATTCTCCTACTCAGCTGTTTTTAGGTAGATCCGCATATCAGAGCATCAATAACAATTTACTGCACATTGAAGTTGATAATTGTATAAAACAAACATGCTCAATAAGCTTTTCTCTTTAATGGTGCAATTAATTTCCAATAGCTGTCACTGTCATTGTATCATGAACTATAACTGGCATAATAAACGCGCTCTTCTTCTATGTCTCTCTTTTGCCTGGGCGATTTTGTATAAACAAAGACAAAGGGGGTTATTTACTAATATTTTGGTCGAAGTGGAAAAATTTTCCACTTCGACCACACTCCAGTGCACATTTTTACAGTATTTAAAAATACATTTACTCGAAAAAATCTGGTGTGAGAAAAGACTCGATAAAATCATTAAAAAAATCTAAATGGTACGTTTTTTTTGGATTTGACGTCCAAAAACCACAAATCTTTCCGGTCATTGTACGAAACCCATCGCAAATTATGATATCTTCCAATTGTAAAAGGGGCATCTGCCATTGACTTCTACATGACCTCGGTAGGTTTGAGATGGAGTTCTTTTTTATTCTGTCTTTTAACAGCCTAAGGGACCTCCTGTCTGTTTCCTTGGCCCTCTGATAGGCCCTATTTATAGTTTTACGTCCATAACCTCGGTCCAGAAAGCTTCCCTTCATATCTTCTGCTTGCTCTTGAAAAGCTATATCTCCGCAGCCTCAGGAACTGCCCCACAGGTATCCCGCCCAACAGATTTTTAGGGTGGCATGACGTGGCATGCAGTAGGGTGTTCCAACTACAGGGCTTCCTATAAATGTAATGTTATATATATCTAAATGATGGATAAAAAAACCTGGCTTTTATTCTCTGTTTGGCACTGACCGATATATGAAATAGCTTTAGTCAGGTATCCGTATATATTTTAAAAGAAAAGATTGTGATATACTTTGTTGTGGAAATGGGGAGAGTATAGGCATAAAGAATAATGTTAACATGAGCCAATTGAGTAAATGTGTAATGTAGCTTTAAGAAGAGACACGTGAGGTGGCGACACGTCATTGGTTTTAAAAAATTTTGGGAGGTACTTCCTGGGGTTTAAATTCTGTGACTAAATGAAACAACAGTAATGCCTATGAATAAGTACCGGTTGGGTACGAAACGCGTAAGGCGGAGCGTCAATTGGTCTGTATGCCTACTTTTTAATACTTGATGTGAATTAAAAACTAATTTTTTAACTTTTATAGAATGCCTTGGAATATATTTTTTTGATTTTGATACATGTGCCCTTTGTGCTGGGGGCTATATTCCAGCGCTTTGGACCTTTTTGACAGGCCTTACAGACTGTAGCAGTTGGTCAGTTTTTTTTCTTCCAAACAAGGAAGACCAAAGTATTTTGTAGGTGACCATAATTTATGGAAAACTGACACATTTAATATAAGGATAAATTACCATCATAACTAAAGGAACAGTAACACCAAAAAATTAAAGTCTTTTAAATTTATGTACCATTTTACTGCACTGGTACAACTGGTGTGTTTGCTTCAGAAACTCTACAATAGTTTATATAAACAAGCTGCTGCTGCAATGGGGGCAGCCATTCAAAGCTAGAAAAGGAGAAAAGGCACAGGATACACAGCAGATAACAGATAAGCTCATGGTATACAATGGGATTCTTCAGAACTTATCTGTTATCTACTATGTATCCTGCGCTTGAATGGCTGCCCCCATGGTTACACAGCAGCTTGTTTATATAAACTATAGTTGTGTTACTAGCTATGTTTTCAGTACAGAGCAACACTACATTATATTGTCATTTAAACACTTACATTTTTTGGAGTTACTGTTCCTTTAAACTTAATTTAGTAAAGTACTTACAATTGCATTGTTTAATAATTTCTTATCAATTTTTAACATTTTGATAAGGGAAACAGTAACACATGGAAACCTATTTTTAAAACCACAATTAAACTCTATGGGGGTTATGTAATAAAAGGCACTAAGTTTGCAAAGGAGCAGTAACCTATAGCAACCAATCGGCAGGTAGCATTTCCTGGTCACCTGTTAAAAAGCAAACCTCTTATTGGTTGCTATGGCTTGCTGCTCCTGGGCAAACTTAGTGCCATATATTACGTATGGGAGAATTTCTCTAAATCCACAAATGTCATGAAAGTTATTAAAAAAATATAAAACGTACAAAGGAGGGAAAAAAAAGCTGAACGATGCCCTAAAAAATACAAATATTTTCAAAACCTCTAAAAATTTAAGTTTTTCAGACAATCACCAGTGAAAAAGATTTATAAAACGTCTCTCCGAATTGATTAAAAATGGTCCAATAGGATCAGCACAGCTCCCATTGACTTCTGTGGGACCTCAACAGCTTTTACTTGGTGCAGTTTTGTAATAGAGGTTTTCGTGGTTGTTATACTTGTTTTTTTTAGAGTTTTAGAGAAATATCAAAAAAAATTTAATTTTTAGAGAGAAAAAATAAAATTTGTGAAAAAATAGAAATTAGAATTTTAGAAAATCAGCCCCTTCACTACAATTTTAAGCTTGTTTTCATTTACATGTTACCCATGCTTTTTGGCCCTAGCAACTAGACATTTGATTTAATGACAGAATGAAGGAAGAATAGGAGAGGGTGTTTCTGATAAGCTAAATACTATTAATAATAATAAAAATGTACAATCTGCTTTTCTGGTCACTGTCCTGATTTGATTGTTTATAAATCTGTAAATGATATTGCTAAATTCATACTCTTTGTTTAATGCAAAGTAATTTTAGTACATATGTTAGGGTACACTGCCATCATGTGATGCATTTCTTTCCTACAACTTACTTAGCTAAACTGTTTTGGGATTATGCAAGAATTGTTTTTGTTTGTTTGCAATTTACAAAGAACTGTATGCATAATACCCAGATAGTAACAATAATGAGATACAAATGTAAATTTCAATTTAAAAAGAATTTGGACAGAAAGACCATTTTAAAAGTCGCTTACATTTTAACATATACAATTTCCTTTTTCTTGATAGCTTCCCCTTTCTTTCCCAGTTATTTACATCTTTTCCATTCCAATGATTTTACTTGTTTTGTTTGTTCCTCATTGAGTTGTTACCTGACCTCTCACTAGCTAAACTTTTCTGACCCATCCATAATTCCTTATTAAAAAATTGGTCCCTGTTGGCAACACCCCCAATCCATCTTGAGCTTTATACCCTGGCATGAATCCCAGATACTTACAACAAAATCCACTTGAGGCCTCCAGATGAACAATATGTTTGCCAGATTTAGCCAACCATAGTAGTTAGCCAACTTGGGCTGATATGATTATTGGGTAGCCTGAACAATTACAGCGCCGGATTTGTTTGCCGGTCGCCCCTAGGCCGCAAGGTCCGACAAGGCTGCCGCGCGGTCCTAGCGCCCGCCTACACTTCCCCTTCCCAGCGTGCCGGCAAAAACGCACACGTCCCCATAATGCGGCTGGGCGGCATGCTGCCCTAGACCCGGGCCTATGTGGCCTCACCACAAATCCAGGCCTGAACAATTATCAAATTGCATAAGAACCAGTGCAGAAAAGGACCACATCCATGGCCCAATGCAGCCTACAACTGATTTTTAAAGCTGGCCATACAAAGGCTGTTATTAGCTGCCAGCAGACCAGTTGTTAGCTTATTGGGTAGTGTATGGGGCTCTCCGGCCAGGCTTCCCCGATCTATATCTGACCAAAAATCAGCCAGATGTTGATCTGCCAGGTTTTTAAATCCCGTCAGATCAAGAACCATCATTGATGTGGTCCTCAATCTGACTGCCTGTATTTTCAGCGTTGTGATCCGATCTCTTGGCCCTAGGGCCCATGATTGGTTCAGCCTGATATCTCCCACCTCTAGGAGACCTCACTAAACAAGTGTATCACATAACCCTCCCTGAGAAATTTCTGATGGAGCCCTGATCATATAGTAGGAGCTTATAATAAAAACTAGGTAAATAGACAGGTTGTGCAAAATAAAACATGTTTCAAATATAGTTAGCTAGCCAAAATGTAATGTAAAAAGGGTGGAGTGACTGGATGTCTAACAGAACAAAACACAACTTCCTGCTTTTCAGCTCTCTAACTCTGAGTTAGTCAATGACTTGGAGATGGGCCACATGGGACATAAATGTTCAGTGAGTTTGTAATTGATCCTTAGCATTCAGCTCAGATTCAAAAACAACAGTTATGACCCATGTGGCCTCCCTCAAGTCCCTCAGCCTGGTAACCAATCAGTGGAAACCAAGAGAGCTGCAAAGCAGGAAGTAGTGTTCTGGCTATTATGTTAGACATCCAGTCACTCCAGACTTTGGAAAATAGTTTAACCTTTTGAGAAATAACAGACATGTATTCAAGCTTTTTAAACAATATATAAAATATATACCAATTTTAATTTGCTCATATATATATATATATATATATATATAGGGAAAGGTGGGTACAAGCTGCACACCTTCAAATACATCAAAAAACCTGGGTGCTCTGGTTAAATAATAGATAGAAATTGCACGTGGTACCGGCACTCACAGGGTTTGCATGAAAAATCAATCGTTCAATATGGTTAAATAGGAAAAAAAGGTTTATTGAATCCGACGTTTCGGTTCCCCACAGGAACCTTTGCCCTTGAGAAAGGTTCCTGTGGGGAACCGAAACGTCGGATTCAATAAACCTTTTTTTCCTATTTAACCATATTGAACGATTGATTTTTCATGCAAACACTGTGAGTGCCGGTACCACGTGCAATTTCTATATATATATATGTATATATATATATATATATATATATAGTCAATAGGGTGGCACACCGCTTCTTGGTTCCATACCTGGGTGCCCGGTAAAAAAGATATGTAGTACAAAAATGACCAGCAACACCAGGATTTCAGTGAAAAAGTAATATATTCATATGTGCATATGTAGCCAACGTGACGTTTCGGTCCTCTCAGGGACCTTTCTCATATATATATAATATATGGATTATGCCTATACATACATATATAAAATAATCTAAAACAAGAAAACAAAATACATCTCTAGCAACAGTCCTAGGTCTGCAATGAATTTAAATGATCCTATTTTACATAAATATCACTCTATATTCTCATATTAGGATAAATGATATATGGATTCACCTATGAAATGGTCAAGTAACTTAATGAAAGGGGGAAACCCATTACTCATTAAGGTTTTTACCTTCCCCCCCAAAATGTGAAAACTCTGTGTCGTTTTATTTCTAACTTAAATGCTAATCTTCCTACACAAATCTCACAGAGGCTCCAAAGGGATGAGCTACGCTTGTCTCTGTTCTAAAGAAATATGCCTCACAGAAAAGCGATTCTTCTTGACAGAGTACAATTAATGGAAAACGCATTTCTCCCTGAGACTCTAAATCACTTCTAAGGGATATATTTAAGCAAACCCAGGCTTGGGCACAGGCAGATGGATAAATATTTCCTGTAATAAATTTATTTTCAGTGATGTACCTCAAGAAAATAAGATGTTGTCAAACGCTTTTTCACAGCTTTTTTTTTACAGCAAAATTTAGGACCCGTTCCAATTCCCCAGTAATATTTCTGAGTTTGCCGGCTTCAGTACCTCACTGACTAAAACTCACTTTTGTATGTTTTTCCAGGGTTTGGCAGGACGAGCAAGGCTTTATAACAGTCAGATTTGCAGTTTCAATTAATCAATCAAATACTTTTCCAGTCCAGATGCTGTCATGTAGGGATAAGAAACCGCATAGGGATAGCACACGGAGTGACTGCTTTGGGTTTACAAACACTTTACACTTCATAAGGAACCAATAGCACTTTATTGTATTCTGACATCTCCCTAAAAATAAAAAAAATAAAATGATGTATGTAATTTATGTATTGAACTAATACATAAATTAATATTTTTGCCTCAGTTTTGCAAATGTATTCATTGGCGGGGAAACACGTAAATTTGCTGCGAATTCATGCTTGGCAAATTAATTTGCCCATCACTATAACGGACTTAGAAAATCCCAATAAATTGTATAAGCAGGTGCATTATAAACTATATATTGCTATACATATATGGTAGTAGCAATATAGTGACTATAGGAGAGGGAGCAACTGTACAGTGAGTGACTGCAAAGAGAATTGTAGCAACGTAGGGGGTTCTTCACAGTGAGGTCAGTGAGGTTGGGGAATGCACTGCCGGGTGATGTGCTGATTCTGTTAATGACTTTAAGGGGGTTATTTATCAAGGTCCGAACTTATCTCAATATTGGCTGATACAAACTCAGATCTAAGCCGCTCAGGTTTTTAACGCTTATTTATTATTACATTTTCCCGATATTGTGCTTTGCGGTAAAAACTCAGATTTTCACAATTTTTTCACCTGAAACCTCAGATTTTTGCCCTTCGGGGTTTGGCACGAGACCCATCGCACATCAATAAAATCATTGGGACTTCTCCCATTGACTTATATGCAACTATGTAACTATGTAACTATGAATGATATTCCTTCCATCTTATCACAAAATATTAAGGGGCAGATTTATCAAGGGTCGAATTTCGAGGGTTAAAAAACCCTCGAAGTAAAATCCTTTGAATTAGAATATCGAATTCAAAGGATTTTAGCGCAAAAGCTTGTCGAACGATTCAAAAGATTTTAAGCGATCAATAGAATGATTTTTATTCGATCAAAAAAAACTTAGAAAAGTGCTCTGGAAGGTCCCCATAGGCTAACATTGCACTTCGGTAGCTTTAATGTGGCGAAGTATGAAGTCGAAGTTTTTTTAAAGAGACAGTATTTCAATTATCGAATGGTCAAATATTCGAACGATTTTTACTTCGAATCGTTCGAATCATTCGATCGTATTCGATCGAATTTGACCAATTCGATGGTCATAGTACCCAAAAAAATACTTTGAAATTCGAATATTTTTTCATTCTAACTATTCACTCGAGCTTAGTAAATCGGCCCCTAAGTCTAGCGCCCTTTACAAGGAACCTAATATTGATGGGTAAAATATGTGGCACTTCTGTCTGCAACTATTTAGCAGAACACCTTTTCTTTACATTTTTAGTTTAGAATCTATGTATATTCCTCTAATGGACAATCTCAGGAGTCCATTCCTGTGACTGACAGAAGATTGTTACTACATTGATATTGAACCAAAATTTGTTATTTTTATTATCAGTTTAATAAAAAGATATGCCTGGAGCTGAAAAGTAAAGGAACTTGGGTCATTGTGGCAGAGAGTAGAGGAAGTGACAACTGACTTTTGAAGGGGAAAGAGTAGACATAAAGGGAAATGTATTAAAAGTCGATAACAGAAAAATATTCTCAATGCAAAAATATTTTCCTTTGCATTCATTTAATACAGCTTTTGCAAACCTGGAAACTGTTTAGAGACCACTTTCGACAGTGAAAGAAAGATTGCAAACTTTATAATCTGCTCCAGTGCACAGTGTATGTAATAAACTCACCGAAAAAGTTGTTACATTTGCTCCAAAATATTATGATGCTTTCAGGCACTTTTTAAAAGTTTGCAACATGCAATTAGGGGGTTATTTATGAAATTACGATTTTTTTCTGGTCTGATTTTTGAAGGGAGCAATAAAAAAAATTCAAAGAAAAAAACTTGATTTTTTTCGAGATTTATTAAACTCCGATGGTGTTAAAAATCCAAATGAAAAAGGACTCCAACTCAGACCTGCCAAGTTCATGTACAAGTCCACCAATGTATTATTTTAATACTCTATAGGTCCCTGCCACCAATGTTTTTTTCAAAAATATTCTCTGGGACCCAAATTTCTTTTAAATTGTAAGGGGGGCCCTGGCGCCAATGCTTTTTTTTAACTTATAGGGGGGCCCTGGTCACCAATTATTTTTTTAACTTGTAGGGGGGCCCTGACCAATTTTTTTAAAAAAACTTTTATGGGGGCCCTGGTGCCACTGTTTTTTTTTAACTTATAAGGGGGCCCTGACCATCAATAGCTTTTTATAACTTGTTTGTGTGGGGGGGGGTCAACTTTTTTAGCGCTGATGTCTGTGTGGTCTTTTAACTGTGGTGGGGCTTGGGGTGGCCTGGGCCCCGAAAATGTTTTTGTATCCGGCCCTATGATTTCTAATGGCGGCCCTGGTTGTACTATTCATTTTCAATTCTTCTCCAATTTGCTCTAGTTGCTAGTGGACTTATAACATCTCCATATCAGGCTAACTTGAATTTCTTTCTTAAAATGGAAATATGGGAATATCTGCTTGTTTGAAAAAGTCCCAAATCAAGTGGATCTTTGACTGATTTGGCTTCTAAAGTGGTGGGAAATCTGGCTGATCCAACAATGATCAGGTCAGAGTCCTGTGTAGAATTATTGAAAGTTGACCACATACATGGACTTTGCTCAGTGGGAAATTCCAAGTTTACTGATTAAAATATGAGTCCTTACAAGATATCAATCTGGGAGGCCAATACAAAGACCAAGAGGCTAATAACTTGGCAAGAACCAGAACCCATCTGTGAACTTCAGCTTTCGATGATTTTGCCGTGCCGTGTTAGAACTAAAACTGATACATTTTAACACCCAATGCTGTTAAAATAAACTCCACACCATTGGCTTCTATGATAGCAATTAATGACAACAAAAAAATAAAACTGTAAAGCCAGTTTCTTTCTATATCGAATTGCTTTTTTTATATGAAGTGTTTCAGCCAGGCAACCTGAAGTGATCTCAAATGCAAGTCGTTCACAGAACTGAAAGGTTAATTGGATTGTTGAGCAATATTTTAATTTATTATAATTCACTTCATCTGAATTCCATTTCTAATGGTTTTGCATATTTTAGCATCAATTAAAGTCTCCCAAAGTGAAGCTTTTCCCAAACGCCATCTTTGTGTTGTGTTTTTTCAGTATTTTACTACTGAGCCCCATTGTAATTTAAATGCCACACTCATGAAAACGTTCACATTGGATTTCAGTCATTTGGGCAGTAATAAGAATAATGACATTGTCATATCAAAATGACTACCGTTAGCAAAGGCAGGGACTTCAGGCGCCCAAGGATGAAGTATATAAATATTAGTGTCAATATTTAAAAAAATTTCTATTTCATTAAAGTGAAAACTAAAATTAAATTAGACAGTCGTAACATGCAAACTCAGTGATATCAACAGTGATAACTAGTTGTGGGCTAATTTATTAACCACTAATATTTTTACAAGTGGCACCAAATCATACTGCTGATAAAATGATAAAGTTATCCTGGAAAACTCTTTTAAGAGCAGGTTAGAATATTCCACCCAGTACATGATGAACAAGATTCTAAAAATACTGGATAAGAAGAAAAAAGGAGGGTTGACCAAGTTATGTGATGCTTTATGTCACTGTCAGACTCTTCTGGGGTTGGACCCTGGGACCTTCTGGCTGCTCTCCCTAATCATAGGGACAGGAGAGAAGCTAGTAAGTTCTGATTTCCTTTCCATCTGGATCTCTGGTTTAACTTAGTTACTCCAGTAGTTTTATTGGTAAGTTGGGTCAGCCAATCAGGGCTGATCCTGCCCTATATAAACCCAGCCCTCCTCACGTGCTTCAGCATTGGCCTTACTTGTGCACTGAGGTACTGTCCCTGGCTCTCGTCTCCCTGTGCTGGCTCCTGTGCCTCTAGTTCTGTTTCTGTCCTGCTCCTGGTTCCAGCCCTGTCTGTCTTTGTCCAGTCCTCCTCGCCACCTCCTGATATGGTTCTATGTTCTGCTTCATGCCTGTCTATATCTAGTAACAGATTATTTGCACTCTCTGTCCCTTCCCATCCAGTCATAGATTGCCTACTCCATCCTGTTCCTGTCCGCACATTACCAGCTCCTGCCTGAAGGACTCACCTTCCCTACCTCTTCATCCTCCTTACTTTCCCCTGACAGTCACTTCATCATTCCAAGCCTCTGGTACCAAATTTAGACTGCAAAGGTGGCCTTACACAGGTTGATAAAAGCTGTCCATGTATGGCTGCCAAAGGGCCTAGTCAACAGCTTATTGGCCCATGCCACCTTAAGTTCTCCAGAACCGGCACTGTGCTGAAATAATCAGCATTCAATGAAGAAGCATCAGATAACGATAAAAAAACTTTACTATCATGAACATATGGCCACATAACTTACTTTTTTGGACTACTTGGACTAGAAATTTAATCATAACAGAAGTATCTCCTTTTAATGCCATGTTATATTTTTTATAGTATTCAGTCTATGGGTGGACTATAATGAAGGCATGAGGAGGCTAAGCCTTTCCATATTGACACCAATGAATGTTCTACTACCAGGATGGAGGTATTATATATGAAGTTGATATGGCACTTATTCTACCATGTGTTTCTGGGTTATTATACATGATATTGTCAATATATCCTGCTTAGAGTTCTGAGGAGAAATTCAAGGATTAGTAAACCTTTAAAATAAATCATTGTAACTAGGGATGCACAAAATCCAGGATTCGGTTCAGGATTCGGCCTTTCTTCAGCAGGATTCGGGTGAATCCTTCTGCACAGCCGAACCGAATCCAGGTCTAATTTGCATAATCAAATTCAACCCCTAATTTGCATATTCAAATTAGGGACTTTTTGTCAGGAAACAAGGAAGTAAAAATGGTTTCCCGTTCCCACCCCTTCGGGGTTCGGATTTGGTTCGGTATTCGGCCAAATCTTTAGCAATTCGGGGGTTCGGCCGAATCCAAAATAGTGGATTCGGTGCATCCCTAATTGTAACATTGATAAGAGTGCTATTCTAAGAACTTTTGCAATGTACATTTTACGGTATATTTTTTTCATTCCAAGATATTAAGGGATACATGAACTGTTAATATGAATGAATTTTGTTACAACAGCGCCACCTGCTGGTCAGTTGTACTACCAGTCTAACCACTAAGTAGTCAAGGAAGTTGTCAGGAGAAAGAAAGAGGTTACTCTGATGTTCTTCTGCTTAGGAAAAAAATTAGAAACCTTTCTCAAATCTATATATATGCTGTAAATTGTGAGCTGATTCCTAAGCTCAGGATCAGCTCAAGTGACAGCAGACCAGAGCTGTGAATCAGCAGGAAAAACTACTGGGGCATCTTTGAAAACACAGATCTTCCCTGCTAAAGGGCTGTGATTTCCTTGAGTTGGTACAGAAGCCCAAAGCATAATGTGTAGCATTTCTACCCTAATTCTTTCTAGTTCTCCTTTCAGGTTCATTTTCCAAAGTTTCTAGCCTTACCTTTTACTACAGTTTTTGTTTTGGGACTAGCCTTACCTTCAGCAGTACACAGGATCTTTCTATGGTATGGGGGTCATAAAGTTATTTATAGTGAGTTATTTAACCACATTTATCTTCATTAAGCTAGGATTTACAAAATGTTACTTTTTAATCAGAGAAGTAGTACCAGTCTAAATCTCATTAGTTGTCGAGTACTTTCCTTAAATGTCTGGCATCAGTGAGGCCCTACACAGCATCAATGTTGTTCATTTTTCTAACTTTTTTCCTAATGGAAAGTGAGCCTCCAAATTAAAGGCAAGATTGATTGAATCCATACAGGATGGCAGAGAAGATTTGAAGTGCAGACTTTCATTACTTATGGATAATTAGAATTTGCTAATAGGAGATGCCTTCTAGTCGCTTTTGGATGTAATTGTTAAGGAACAAAACTAATAATTTTATGACTAATGCAGATTAATTAACAAGCATGCGAGACGGATAATCTTTTTTTAAAAAAATGTTACAGTATGTTCCAGGTTGTTGTCTTGCTTTATAAAAACTAATGTTATGGTTTTTACTAAGGAATAAAACAACTTTTCTACCGTGCACATAAAAACAGTGCCCCACAGTGGAGGGCCTAGCCAGCCAAGTGACCTAGGCAACCCATGTGAGAGGAGACAAGGTTCAATCATGAGTGGGTGGTGAGGGGACATGAGCCCTGCCTAGGGGTAGGAAGAATAGGTACATAAGAGGTGCCTAGCACCCACACACAGTGTTGTGCCTTAGGGACGTGCTTCTTATGTCTGTCCTAGTTCTGGCCCTGGTGCCCCAAACAAGCAAGCACAAAGGGCACATGGAGCCTGGGTGAGGTTTGATTTTTAGTTGGTTTTCATATGTTTCAAATACAGCACAAGGAGGCAAAGTTAGAACAAAGGCCAAGTGTCAGCAACAGGAAATCCACTGTGCCAACGGGCAAGGAACAGGCACAAGGACTCAGGAATAATCAGGTATCAGGAACAATCAGGGAACTTAAATGAATCTAAGAGGGCTAGATCTTAGCTAAGAAGCTTGATGACCAAGAAACTGGTAGTCATCAGAGACTGGCTTATAAAGGCCCTTAAAGGCCATGTAAAGGCAAAAAAAAAAAATGAAAAAGAAACCTATCTCCAATATACATAATATTATAAAAAAAATATGTACCGTTTTTATAAGAAACCTGACTGTATGCAGTGAAATTCTCCCTTCATTTACTGCTGTGGATAGGAATTGTCAGATGGTCCCTAACTGCTGAGCAGGGAAACAATCATACTTATGAACAGCAGGGGGAGCCCCCGCCTTCCATCCCAGCCATGCAGAACTCAAGCAGCTTTGTTTATGACGATCCCTAAGCAGCCCAGACCACACTGAGCATGTGCACAGTCTTAGTCTTGCAAAGATGTTTAAGGAGGTGGCATTGCCTTAGAAAGGCCCAAAAGAAACTGAAATGAAAAGCTTCAGGCAGCGTCCTAAATCCTAAATTTCTGTGCTTGAGTTTAGTGCCACGTCCCATGTGCATGTCGTCAACACTGAGCTGAGATTACCATTAATATTGAAAATGGCAGCATTGTGAGCAGCCAAGTTTGGCAGAATTATCTTCTGGTATGCAAACTCCATGGTCAAGAATCCTCGTTCTGCTTCTCCATTGCTAAATTATTGTTTTTACACCTTCATTGTCCTTTAATTAGGCAACAACCAGCAGCTGGTTTAAACAAAGAAGTGGAGACAACAGAGTCAGTAAGAAGAAGTTTACTAAAGCTGTTTACAAGTGCATGCTGAAAAAGCCTCCAATGGCTCATGAGGATAATGTGGCGACTTATTACCATACATACCAGCATTCAAATCTGGTAGATCCAATTTCCCAACAAATCTGCTATTACCACTTCTATAATAATTCCTTGGGTACTGGGAGCTACTATGCAACAACCAGAATGCCAAAAGATAGATATCCATAAGTCAAGTCCCCCATCCCTATAATTAAAGCAACACCCCATCTCAAAACCCTTATTTTATTATTTCTTATTTTATATTCTCTTGAAGGTGAGACAAAAGGATATCCTCAACTCTTGCATCTAGACCAAATTCATTTTGGCAAGATTTATTTAGCCTTTATTGCTGCAGAATTTCACTGAATCGCAAGAGCACTATACTTTGCTTCTCAGAGGAATTAGCTTGTTTGCCTTTGTTAGGTGGGATGTGCTGAATAACCCTGCAGATACATTAGCTGGAATTAGTTAGCCTGGGAACAACAAATGCACTCCCATCCGAAATCATGTTGACTGTGTCCCCTTGTATTGAACAGAGTATGGGAATAAGCTAAATACAACTGCCAGCACATTAGGTCAATAATTGTTTGTTATCTGAAATATGATGAAACTTAACATCCAACTGGGTACATTTCCTTCAGACTTGCCAAATCACTTCTCCAAGAATGAAACTCCTTGTGCTCTTGTGCTGAGTTTCTCTGAAGAATCTTGTCAGTCAACAGAATATGCTGAACACTATCAAGCAGTAAACTGTTTAGGAAGATGGAATCCTAATCTGGGATTTTGCCCAGTCCAGCATCAAAAAATATCTTATGTATTTAAAGGCTTTGTATTAGGCATGTTTCAGTGAAACATCAAGGGGCAGATTTTTTACTAAAGGGGCGAAGTGGCAAACGCTGGTGAAAATTCACCAGTGTTACCGCCAGCAGAGACATCGGCAATTTACTAACGGACGCAGGCGCCAATTTGCTAGTAAAAGAGCTAGGCAATAGCACTCATTCGCACTCTATCGCCAGGCAATAATTCGATCTGGCAAATGGACGTTACTCCGCAAATTCAATAAAATATGGATTTTACTGAACGTTACCTCTTTCGCCAGACTTGCCTTTGCACTAGGCGAAGGTACCTGACCTAATGCAGGATTCTACAGTGAAGCTCAAAAGTCCAATAGAACTTGGTTGTCAAAATAGAGATCACAGCTATTCTTCTGCGAGGAAAACAACAGAAAAAACACCAATGTTATAAAGGATTTAGGTAGTTCCTCATATAAACATTAATGTAGGTTAATTCCCATCATTGATGTGTTTGCTTCCTAAAGACCCTTTGCCCTTGGATTAATATACACAAAGTATAGGAATGCTGTTGTTTCCTTCACAAACTCATTGTACCCGGTGTGAAAAAAACTATAGTTTTGTTGAGTATTTTATTTCCCCAATACAACACAATAATATTTAATAACATTTTTAGTTGAATTACTTCAAAATATATTACCATTTGATACCAATTACTTCAAAGAACAGAAAGCGAGATTTACTTAACTAAAGGTTAATATTAAAACAGCAGCAGCAGCAGCAGCAGCAACAAACTTTCTGGGTTTTGATTCCTTAACTACTTGATGGTGTCACTTATAGTGCTTTAAAAATTGTAATCAGGTCAGTGAAGCATTTTTAATTAGCAGTGGGAATAAATGTTCCATGGGCTGTAGAAAAACAGACTGATTATAGACAAGCCTGACCTTATAAGCACAACTTACATGAGTGTTCGGCATGTTCTCCTCCTGCAGATATGTCACAGGAGGCTTAAGCATCACCTGGCATTTAGGACATCTGCCAAAGAGGGTGCAAAAAGCTCTGATGTTTTATGTGTTCTTTCACTAATTATCACAGAACTAATACTATGAGACATGAAAAATGTATATTTAATAAAATGCTACGAAGCATTTAGCTGCAAGTACAGTTACAGCAGCCAAATTATTTATTTCCAGTCTAAGAAAAAAGTAACTTGAAAAGCCTTATATGTTATAAGGTTGCCATGGGGGCATGCAGCAGTTAGAAGCGATTCTTGTGCTATTTGTACTGATCAGTGAATCTGTCCCGTTTTCGCTTCTCCAAAAAAATTTGAGAAACTTCGAAAACATCTGTGAAACGCATTAAAGTCAATAGAATTTTTTTTTACACATGTGACAGTTTTTTCTCACTCCAAATGCATAAAAGTAAGTGGGTGTTTTTCTTGTGGCGACTTTTTTGTCTTGGCAAATTTTTGTCCAAATGCATTAAAGTTAAGTTCACCTGACGAAGGGGGAAAGCACTCCGAAACGTTGTGTGACGCAATAAACACACCAGGGGTAGGACCCCGGTTTAATTCGCTTTGTGTGCCAGCCTGTTCTTTCTTTACATTGGACTGTTGGGAGTGCCGTCTCCCTTAGGCCTTGTGCACCAGCGGTAATCATTAGAAGGGCCTGAGTGTGCACATGATCTCGCTACACTGTTGAATCTGGTAAAGATGACAGTACACAATGATACAATAAAGTCTATGGAGCTTTTGAGCAGAGAAACTCACAGGTTCAATAGATGTAGCTGCCAATGTTCAATAAGCAAGTGCAATCAAAAACATCTGTTTAATCAGTAGACATGAGTAAGTTGTCTACAAACAAGAGTTTATGTATTGATAAAGGAAAATTAGAAATGAGCACCCGTAGATTTGTTCATTTACCTTATGATTGGTTGCTTTGGGTAATTAGGCAACATAGTTCACTTGATACAGTACTAGATTCCCCATTAAATCTCCCCTTAAAAGTTGCAATCGTCCAGTAGTGAGAAAAAAATCTAGTCCAGGCCCATTGCCTACCAATAATGTATCCTGCACTTCATTTTTATTGTAGGTAAATAAAAAACCTAAAAGGAAACAGCCATTGTTATAAAAAAGGGCACTCTACTTTATAAGTATAAGCCGAGTTTTTCAGCATCCAAAATGTGCTGAAAAAGTGTAGCTCGGCTTATACGCGAGTCAATGTGCACAATCACCTGAAGCGCGCTCATGCAATGTCCTCCATGCAGCAGTGCCATACAGCTTCCCATGCGCTCTCCTCCCATTGGCGTCTATACTACTCGCCTAGCTCCGCCCACACAGCGCACCAACTGGCAGCCTCTCGCCTTAGCGCCCTAGCTCACCAGACTATTGGCTGGCTCAAGCTGTCAGTCCTCCCGCTCACCGCAGGGCCTGCTGCCTGCTAAGCTGCATGGCGCCTGGCCAGGGGACCCGATCCGGCGCCACAGTGGGGCCCAGCAGACAGGACCCCACAGGGCAACTGCTCCCGCCCCTGCCCCCATCTCCCCGCCAGCACCGGAACCCGCCAGGGAAACGACACAGACGACAGCAGCACAGAGAATGAGGAGCAGCCGCATCGTAACACTGGTGAGACAGTGGCTCCTCCACGCCCCCAAACCCGGACCCGCGACAGCCACCGACACACCGACAGAGAATGTGGATGCCCCCAGCACTTGACCGGCCAAGCCACTGGAGCCCATGTGAGTAGCTGCTCACCAGGCTGAGTTCTGTTCAGATCCTGGCATGCAGATCGGTGGCATTCTGTAATTACCTTTATTTGTTGTTCTGCTTTTTATTAGCACTGGCGCCTGCATAAAGAGGCATTGTATAGGATTCAATCACAGGCAGGACCCAACCTGTAGCTCAGCATATTATCCCAAGTGGGGGAACCACTGCTCTAGGGATGAGAAGGGATGAGAACTATAAACTGCATTTCCCAGCAGCCTTTGCCAGTCTGAGTCACTAAAGGATTCTGCGAGTTGTAGTTGCAATAGCTGCTGCGTTTCAGGTTTACATTGTCCTCCTAGTGACTTATAACCCTGTCTGGTCATTGTTCAACAGCATACACTCCCAATAAGAGTATGGAATGTCAAGTGCTTTCGTTTGTCTCTCTCTCATCATTTTTTGCAAAGCTAAAAGGAAGTTGCAGTCAAAGTAGGAACATTATTGTCCCCAAATTTAAATTCTCTAATTTTGTCCAAAAGAATAAATATATAAAAAATATAAAGAGCTACAGTTATATAAATAAATGAAGCTGGAAAAAACTTTTCCTGACTTCAATACTTTATACACAGGCTAATAGCTAATCTATATACTGTACAATTTTCTGCAGTTAATATAAAGAACCTGTTGCTGTCCTTGTTTATACATCAAACCCAGTATCTGTGCTTTCTTTACTCCATGTGATGGATAGCAAGTCATTAATAGCCTTAATTTATTATGCCACATATTAACATTTTGCAGAAGGGCCTCACATGAGGATTCTATCTTAAATAAAGGTCTAGAATTAGATGTTTAATTACAGATCATGACTAGCACAGTCCTTGCCAGTGCTAGAAATGGAAGAAATGATTTTTTTAGACAAAGCAGCAGTGCAAGAAACAAAGGTATATTGATCCTATATACTAACCGAAGGCCTATCTATGTCCCGAGTGGAGGGGAGGCAGATGCGCACGCAACTTCGGTTAGGATCTATGAGATGCGCGCGCAACTTCAGCCGAAAGACATAGATGCGGCCTTCGATTAGCAGATGTGCTGGAAGGTTAGGATCAGAACAGGTTAGGATCGGGGAGGCAGATGCGCTGGAAGGTTAGGATCTAGGGAGGCAGATGCGCTCACCGTCTCCTTCTGCCTCCCGCCGCCTCTTCTTTCCTGCTCACTCAGGCGGCGACCGCTGGAAGGTTAGGATCTAGGGAGGCAGATGCGCTCACCGTCACACTAGGGGAACCGGTTGCGTACCTGCACGAAAGTCTGTATAAGCGTCGGCCATCTTGCTACTCCTCTGCGACTTTGTCATCCGCCCACTGCCAAATCCGCCCACTAAAGTCTGTATAAGCGTCGGCCATCTTGCTACTCCTCTGCGAGTTTGTCATCCGCCCACTAAAGTCTGTATAAGCATCGGCCATCTTGCTACTCCTTTGCAAGTTTGTCTAATGGCGGCGCTAGCGTCACTCTAGGAGGGGAACCGGTTGCGTACCTGCACGAAAGTCTGTATAAGCGTCGGCCATCTTGCTACTCCTCTGCGACTTTGTCATCCGCCCACTGCCAAATCCGCCCACTAAAGTCTGTATAAGCGTCGGCCATCTTGCTACTCCTCTGCGAGTTTGTCATCCGCCCACTAAAGTCTGTATAAGCGTCGGCCATCTTGCTACTCCTTTGCAAGTTTGTCTAATGGCGGCGCTAGCGTCACTCTAGGAGGGGAACCGGTTGCGTACCTGCGTGGGTGGCCATTTTTAGCAAAACGGGCTATATTATCTCCAAAAAATATTGATGTTGACATGATAAACAACCAAGTGATTGCATTACTTCCTGGACAAAGCTGTGTCTTTCTGAGTACTGACTGTATTGATTCTGAAGACGAAAGTGAGAAACTTAACTTCCCATTAGAATATTTAAACACTATCAACAATGCTGGATTACCACAACACAATCTTATACTCAAAGTAGGAACAATAGTCATGCTGTTAAGAAACCTTAAGGGTAGGGGCACACGGCGCGATTTCGCCGCGATTCTGCGCTAAGCGAGTTGTCGCTGCGTTTTTTAAGCCGAAATAGCTTTGCTAACTTTGGCGCTGGCGTCAATGCAAATCGCGGCAAAATCGCTGCGCTAATTCACACGCGGCGATTCGTTTTCTATTGTCGTCCGAAGTTGCCTCGCTGAGCGTTTCCGGGCGACAGTAGAAAAAGAATCGCCGCGTGTGAATTAGCGCAGCGATTTCGCCGCGATTTGCATTGACGCCAGCGCCAAAGTTAGCAAAGCTATTTCGGCTTAAAAAACGCAGCGACAACTCGCCCAGCGCAGAATCGCGGCGAAATCGCGCCGTGTGCCCCTACCCTAACACTAAGCAAGGTTTATGTAACGGTACACGGTTGGTTGTGAAGAGCATGAGACAAAATGTTATCAAGGCAGAAGTGCTTACAGGATCCCATAGCGGTGATACTGTTTTGATTCCCAGAATTGACCTTACCAGTTCTGACCAGGAATTACCTTTTAAACTTAAACGACGACAATTCCCCATTAAGGCTGCATTTGCCATGACAATCAACAAATCACAAGGACAAACATTGGATAAAGTCGGCATTTACCTATCTGAGCCTGTGTTTGGTCATGGTCAACTTTATGTTGCATTTTCAAGAGTGCAGCATTCATCTGATGTTAAAGTCAAGATTTTAAGTACAGCTCACCAGGGAGAACTCATTCAAGGACAGGAGAACATTTTCACAAAAAATGTTGTTTATAAAGAAATTTTTCAGTAACACTTTACTACCAATAAACTCAAAATTTAAGAATTCTAATAGCAGATAGGTAATAACAAGCAATAGGCACAGATTCACTCTACATCCCCACAAATTAGCGTCGCCAGTTGCTGCCTGGGGATGCCGAGTGAATCAGCACCCATCGCATTTTGCTGCCTCACTGTTGTTACCATTCTTTCATTAACGATTCTTTAGAGAATCGGGGGTTTACTGGTTGATTACTAAGACTTAATGGAACTTATATAATGATTTATAGTGAAATCTTAGCCTACAATAAAACAACACTGCTCCCCAGCTTTCTGCTTCAGTGCCTGAGCTCATTGATGTGCAATTACTATGGCAAATAGGGGAGAACATTTTTCTAGTGTGGAAGAGTCAAACCACTTAAGTATGAATTTGTCTGTCGGAATCCATGACGCAAACAGGGTAAATAGGATTTTAAACATGAAGACTCAAAAATCAAATGGCAGAGAAAACAACACATTATGACCTTTATAGGTTGCCTAATTAAATCCCATAGACTAGATATGAAACAGTCTCGTAGGCAGTAACACATAAGTTAGTGTATGTGGAGCATAAACAGTTTTTATGATAACTCCTCAAACGAGCACCTCTTTATGTCTGAGAGCAAAAGCAGCATACAAAGGTTACAAGGATCTCGTATAACAAAACTTCTCACATGTGACTCCTTGTGTGTTGCACAATAACCCTTTCTGCTCCATACACTAATGAAGACATATATTCAGTACAACAGAGATTGATGGTCCTTGTAAAAGAAAGAGATTAAGAAGGATAGGGCTCTAAATCAACATAAATAAGGTTTTGGGGCAAAATCCAGATGGGACCTACCCTACATAGACCCCCCTGCTCCCCCCCCCAGCCTAGGTGTTACCCCCGGTAAATGCCCCTACCTCTTTACTTACCCCTTGGTGCAGATTCTGTGCAGCAGAGTTCACGGGCGCCATCTTCTTCTCTTCTGTAATCTTCGGGTCTTCTTCCTGCGATTCAGCAATTTCCGTCACTTTCGAGGCATGCACAGTTGATGCAAAACGGAAGATTGGTCCAACTGTGCTTGCGCCGTTACCCCACTCTCTTCCCAAGATTACCGAAGAGAAGAAGATGGCGCCCGTGAACTCAGCTGCACAGAATCTGCACCGTGGGGTAAGTAAAGAGGTAGGGGCATTTACCGGGGGTAACACCTAGGCTGGAAGTGAGCAGGGAGAGGGGTCTATGTAGGGTAGGGTGTAGGGGTTTTTATAATTAAGGGTTTGGTTCTCCTTTAAAGGGAGAAAAAACATCGAAAAACATGTTTTTTTCAAAACGCATCAATTAAAAGTGCTACTCCAGCAGAATTCTGCATTGAAATCCATTTCTCAAAAGAACAAACAGATTTTTTTATATTCAATTTTGAAATCTGACATGGGGCTACACATTTTGTCAATTTCCCAGCTGCCCCCAGTCATGTGATTTGTGCCTGCACTTTAGGAGAGAAATGCTTTCTGGCAGGCTGCTGTTTTTGCTTCTCAATGTAACTGAATGTGTCTCAGTGGGACATGGGTTTTTACTATTGGGTGTTGTTCTTAGATCTACCAGGCAGCTGTTATCTTGTGTTAGGGAGCTGCTATCTGGTTACCTTCCCATTGTTCTTTTGTTTGGCTGCTGGGGGGAAAAAGGGAGGGGGTGATATCACTCTTACTTGCAGTACAGCAGTAAAGAGTGATTGAAGTTTATCAGAGCACAAGTCACATGACTTGAGGCAGCTGGGAAATTGACAATATGTCAGATTTCAAAATTCAATATAAAAAAATCTGTTTGCTCTTTTGAGAAATGGATTTCAGTGTAGAATTCTGCTGGAGCAGCACTATTAACTGATTCGTTTTGAAAAAACATTTTTTTCCCATGATAGTATCCCTTTAAGTACCTCTTTTCGAGTGCAAACATTCCCAACTTGGCCAGCCTTCCCCTGTACCAGCTCATTTTGGACTTTCACTATTTCAATAATATACTTTTTGAGCACTGGAGACCAAAACTGTACTGCATATTCAAAATGAGGCCTTAACCAGTGCTTTGCAAGGTGGAAAAATGTACCTTTCCTACTAGGAAACCTCTTCATGCCTCTTAACACACATACCCCTATGGCCTTGTCCATCAAAGATACAACATGACTGTCCTTCATAAAACCATGCTGATTCCTACAAACTCCCTTTTCTATTGCATACATTGAAGCAAAGAACTGATTAAGCACATTTACCTTTTCAGGGTCACCTGTAACCAAATTAATTCCACCTTCATATTTTTAAAATTATATGGTCTCCAAATATTTTAGATACAAGATTTTTGTTGAATTACAGGTATTCCATAAATAGTGCTAATTTTAGTTGTTGGGTACATACTATATTTTTTCAGGGGAAACCCAAGCAATGAAGGAATAACTATGAACCAGAATAATGAAGACATGATAAAGCGCTACACTTTGTTCTTAAACCCAACATGCTATTCTTAATGATACCAGGCTCTGCAGTGAAGAAATGATGCTGGTGTCACTCGAGTGATTCTTCCAGTATTTATACATTCAATCCTCCTGAAAGTAAATAACACGCTGGGGAAAAACTAAACGAGCTACCTTCTAAGCCTCTTAGCGTAGGCTAACCACAGCAAAGAATTTCAATAAGATCAATGCCATGACCTTCCCAAAGTGAGGTAAATATGTGAGGACAATGAAGCTGTGCACAAACCGAATAGAAACAAAGGAAACAAAAAGTTGCATTCACAAGAGGTAAATAAAATAACATTTAACATTATTTGTAAGAAATTGCCATTGATCTAGTAACAATTCTGTATTATATTTAATAAATAATTGGCTAGTCTAACAACTCTGCAGGGGACAGGAAAGGAATGGGAAATGTCTAGGAGAAGTTTTTGAGATTAAGACCGGTGGGCCAGTCCTACACTGATTACCATAATGAGCTGATTAGTAATTTACTCAAATTCTCATTACACGGCAGTTCAGAAACCAATGTAAATTTGCATTGGCTTTAATTCCATGCATAATGGGCAAGCCAGGACACTCACTATCTGCATGTGTGTTACAAAAGATGGCTGTCCTTACTGAGAAAGGCATATCACTCTTTCTCTTTGAGAATATTTGTGGCAAAAAAGTACTGTTTTTCCTAACCTGAGCATGGTCTCTATTAGACTGCACCTCCTGTTGCATAATATGTACCTTTTAATAGTCACTTTGGTCCTGGCCATTTCTTCACTGGTATCAAACCACTTCACATAATCAGATTCAAGGTCAGGACCTAAATCCATTATATAATAAGAACATTTAAACATAATTGAGATTGCTGCATTAAATATTAGTTTAGATACTGTATTAGATAAGGAGATTGCTGTATAGGAACCTGTCTATATCTATTTTTCTAGACATTTTGTTATAGCCAGTACAAATGTTTTCCAATCACTTTCAAACTACTTTTGTCATGGCCCATTCATCATTATAAGACAATACTTTTGGGAACTCGATCTTCCAACAACACCAGGGAAATTAAATTGTTTGTTAGAAATAGTAGAAGTTATTGACTACAATATTTATGTGCTGCCCAACAGCAACAATTTTACACTTGATTTATATTGTCTTTTGTCTTCTTGCCATTACCGCTATAACATTTTTTTTATTGCAAAATGAATAAAATATTAAGAGTAGTGTAACTTCCATTCTATCCTTCAAATTCTGAGATACAAAAAAAAAGTCCAACTGGAAAAGACCAAAGAAAATCCAAAGTGATTTGCTCATTGAGAATGTTTGGTCTAAAAATGATCTATCTGTCGACATTTTTCATGTTTTATGAGCATATCAAAATTGTAATTATACCTGGCCCAGATATCAAAGCCGGAACATCTTTGAGAAAATGAAAGGCAAGTTATTAAGCAGAAATTAACATATTTTTCCCATTTGCCCTATGAAAATATATAATATTGGCCTACATTTATTCAGAAACAGGAGCACTTCCATATACCCCAAATACCTGTCCTCCAAAATGAGTATTGTTACATCTAAGCAATTAATGGTCATTTCATTTTTAATATTTTTTGTTTGCATCAGTACAGAAATGTAACCTATAGATGGGAAAGTTATTAAAGGGGTGGTTCACCTTCAAACAACTAGTTGTTTTCAGACAGATCACCAGAAATAACGACTTTTTGCAATGACTTTCTATTTTCTATGTGTGACTGTTTTTCTAATATTGAAGTTTAAAGTGTCAAAGCAGCCCTGGGAGGGGGGTCGCCGACCCTGTAAACTGTTATAAATGGATAAATTTAGTTGATACATTTTTATCTTTGTCCCTGCTGAGCAGAATCTCTAGGTTTCATTAAAGGCAGCTGTTCATTAAAGGCAGCTGAATTGATATAATAGTTGCTAATACTCCAGAGATGCTGCTGAGAAATGTATCAACTAAATGTTGCAAAATTATAACAGTTTAGAGTTTGCGCCTGAATTACTGAGCTGCCAGACTCAAACACCAGAGACAGGGACATTCAACTTTTATACTTAGATTTTGGAAAAACAGTAAAAAATAAATAATGGAAAGTAACTGAAAACAGTCTTTATTTCTGGGGAACAATATTAAAACAACTGAATTGAAAAAATGTTTGGAAGGTGAACAGCGCCTTTAAGGAGGTTATTTCCGAACTAAAAAAAATCTAAAAAATGTAGGTTTTTTTTACTAGAAAGCACAAATTTTTAGAGAAAAAAAAAACTAGAATTTTTAAAGATTTATTATACCCCGAGGCTAATAAACCTGTCCATGTCCTGTAGAAGTCAATGTCAAAGGTCCCATGTCAAATTTGAAGATATCATGGTCATGCGATGAGTTTTGTCCAAAAATCCAAGTTTTTCGAGTTTTTTTTTTCTAACCGATTTTCTCAAGTTTCTTTAATGATAAATAAGATAAAATCATGGATGGGAGTTTGGTCTGGCTTTTTTTAGTGAGATAATGAGAAAAAATCGGAATTTAGTAAATAACCCCCTAAATGGAAAAAATATTTACGCAATCCAAAGAACTAGTACTTCTCTGAAATAGTGCGTCATTAAAACAATTCTTCAAAATGATGGTTTAAAAAATATTTTCTAGCCCAGGTATCATGTTCACTGTGAAAGTATATAAATAACAGAGTAAACACAGATACAGGCAACATTTAAATGGAGCTAATACACTTGTCATTATAACAGAGTTGTGGGAATTGACTCAAATGGCAGAAGTGGAAAAATTTTTGTAAGTAAGAGACAGCGACAGCCGGCTTAAATGAAGCAGGTAAACTCCTGTGTTGTATTCAAAACAGAACAGAACATATACAACAATTAAATCCAAGTCCATTCTTCTGAAACGAGAACAGTACAGTAGTGACTGATTGTTACCGACCCGGCCTGGCTTGACCAATGTCGGACTGGCCCGGTGGGACACCGGGAAAAAACTCGGTGGGCCCGACCCTCATAGGCCCCTGCCGGGCCAGACCCCCTCCCCTGATGCGCCAATGGGGCGCTGTGTGCGCACAGAGGGGGGCGCCATATGCGGATGCGCACTGAGGCTGCGCCGTGTGAAATGTCCCAGTAGGGGGACAGGGGGGCCCTGGACTGGAGTCCCGGTGGGCCCCAGGCCTCCCAGTCTGACCCTGCTTTTGACTACATTCCTTGTTTGCTATTCCCATTCTACAACACCACGATTGGTTCCCTTGTTCTCCTTGGTTCTCCCACAATAAGACCTGGTGACATCTGAGTAGCGGAGGGCTCCACCCAAAGCCAAAGGCTGCTGCTATAGACGGAAGAGTGGGCCGTGAGAGGAACCTTGGGGTTTGTTCTAGGTTTGGGATACTCTGCGTTACACTTTGTTATTTTTCATATGTACTCTGTCTCATTGAGCATTCTGGAAAAGACATGTTGCCCTTCAAGGCCTTTTCCGGTTACTGTGCCACAGGATATATAAGATAAAACAGCATATTGTTGAGCTCATTAAAAACTGTCACAAAATCACTTTCATTGTCATTTTTTCTGAATATTCAGGGCATCAGGATATCTAGTCACATCCCTATAACTGTACAAAATGTATTAGGAATTTTTTTTTTCCCCAAAACATTTATTGGAAATCCTGATTATCCTTATTAGCAGTTTATTTTGATTTACCAGGAAAGTCTGCTTTAAAACACACTACAGTCCATAAAGCGTAACTCTAGAAATGCTCTGTTTTGTAATGTGATCACTTTCCATCATGATTTCCCAGTGCACTGCTTGGCAATACTCTTTTACAGCAGCACCTTTAGTTGTAGCAGGTCAACAAATTCTATATAAATATCTAGGGCACTAAATCGTAATACTGCAACGCTTACAGTTATATATATATCTATAAAGTTTATTCTATTGAGTAAAATACCTTACATTTTAACCCCATAAAAGAAAATACTTTGTCCAATAAAACATTTTATTGCTTTCTTTCATTTGATGGGTTTCTCATTCTTCTCAGAGACTCGGCACTGAATAATCTACTGTTACACACCACTAACACCTTAATAGTTCTTTCCTCGTTCTTTGTGGCTCAGTGATCATCCACAAATTTGTGTTGAACAGTGCAGAGCTGTAAAAACAACAGAAAATCCAGTCACTTTCAGTCATTGAAAGATTTAATCATGTCATCAACGTATTCACGTGTTTCTTTAAATAAGCCATGGAAATAATTTCTTATTCTCTTGAAAGTTTGTGTTGGTCCTTCTAAAAAAAATGGTTGTTATAGGTTACTGTAAATTTTCAATTAAAATGTTGCCATGCTACTTAATAGAGGGAAGAATTTTATTGTGTATAAGCTTCAGGGCAGTATCTGTAATTCTTTTTGTTTTCCATTGTTGCAACATTTTGTTGCTTCCCTTTATGTTTGCTGAAGATTTTCTGTTACGTTGGTTCCTTGCCTTATTCCTAGTTTCTTCTATGCCTCTGTTTCTTCACATTCAGTTTTTCTAAATCTTCACCTATTTTTTAGCAGTTATTCTTTAAAGAGCCAAACTTAATATTCATTCTCTGTTATCTTATTGCCTTTTCATTCAGATATTGTAATTTCCTTGTTTTCTTTTTCCTTACCACTTTCTCTGCCTATCACTCATGCTCTTCCTTTCGCTACTTTCTGTTCTTAGTTTTGTCACTTTCCACTCATTTCTCCCTTGTTTTGTACAATTGGTTCTTCCACTTTGACAAGTATTTTCATGTTATATATCCATGGATATTTGATCCTAGTTCAACCAGGGAGATCCAGTTCAAAGGCAAATCTGTGTCTGGGCTCCTTTCTTTGTCAGTATAGGTATATCCTATGTTGTGACTGTTAAGAGCAGCATTGGGAGGAGGTGTAGCCAGGGCCGCTCAGGTGGCAGCGAGTCGGCAGTTACGAGGGGTGACAAAAAGCCACCGCTTGTAACTTTAAGAGCCGAATTTCCGGGTTTTAACCCAGAAATTTGGTTCCGCTACTGCAGAGAGTACTATTGCGCTCAATGCACTAGCAATGCTGCCCCCTTTTGACCCGCTCTTACACTGATTTTTAAGCGCGGAGCGGGAGAGGGGGGCAGCAGCTCCAAAATTGCCCCTGGGCCTGAGATATGAGTTGATAGTGTGAGGCAGTATATCTGTATCACAGCATTCAGGCAGTGGAATCTTCAGGCACAATCAATTGTGATTTTCCCCAGCACTAGGGATCCCACGGGTTACCTTGCTCCTTGGCACTTTCCCTTCTCCTGAGCTCACCCACTGCTCCTGAGCGTGTGGTAACCCCAACTACTCTCCTTGTTTGAGTGAATAGCTGCTTGCAAGCTAAACTGCCTCTAACTTTCGCTCCTAAAGTGACTATAACAAATACTACTATAACAAGTACTTCTATCACTAACTAAAACTGTCTCTAACTTGGGGCCTGACACTGGCTCAGGCCCAATCCTTTACCAACCTCCCCGCAAGGTGGGATCTAAGAAAAGAACCCTGAGCACATGTGCTCTCCCTTTTATTTAAATTTATACTTCCACCTACTGGGCAAACCTTGAACTAGAATTACTGTCAACCCCAGGATAAGGAAATAACTGCCTGGGGACTCAAAGGGTCACTTTAGGTGTCCAAAATACAGGGATAAATGCCTGACAATATGTCTAAACCGCAGGGTCTCTGCAGAGTTGTAATGTGTAAGTATGCATATTGTGTTGAAGTTCAAAACCAGCTATTTAGGTGGGGCTCTCTATTGTGACCAAGGTGATTGTGATTCGCTAGCATTCTTTTCTGGTATTTGTTTTGTTCTCCTTATAATAAGTGTTAGCAATAGCAATATATAAAAGGATAGTACTAAGGATGTTCTTAATATTATTTCAGAATTTCCCACCACCTATGCACTGACTAGGCCCTGCTCTATATTGTGTTTTTTGTACATGAAAGCTTCTGACAATGAACTCAAATCCTATTATTATTTTCATTATAAAAAAATCTCCATTTAAACCAAGCGGAGAGCCCGAATCTCTATCTTAACTATACATATTCCCTTCAGCTTTCTATTCTTTCTATTGCATATGCAGAGGGATATTTAGGGTGAATAATAGAGCAGAAATGATCTCATGATTATTTTAAATCATGTAATTATAGCTCCAGGATTTCCTGTCCAGCAACCACTCAAAGTCAACATTATCATCATAACATTCATGAAATATAATTATGTTTTATGTTCATCCAGTTTTTCAAAACCTTTTTGTTCATAGATGTGGCCTGTGAGGACCTCAAACAAACAGTGAAGGAAAAACATGGATCATTGAGGATTATTATAAGAGATATAATGAATGGGGAATGACAAAAAAAATTAAGTGTAAAGGACGCCCTGCAGACTTTAACTCTCACAAAGGAATTTATTTCAGGGGAACTGGAATGCAACAAGCATTTGAAATGAAACACGTCAGAAACAAGCACAAGTGACAGTTACAAGTGGATAAAAGAAAGAAGAAATGATGTGCTGGCCTCAAGTGGGTCACAAAACTAGATTTTGTAAAAACCTTCATGCAACAAACAGTAAATATTAATTAGGGTTACTACCTGAAAAGTAAATGTCTGTCACAATATCATGACAAAAAAAAAATTAGACATGCATTTGGGTTTTCTAGTTTTAAGAATTCACATTATATGACAGTCAACGTTGATTTCATGTATATTTCTGCACTGGATATGAGAAAACCTAGATTTCTATACATTTCCATTCATAGCCCGCACCAAAGCCCTTACACTAAAAGGCCCCACCACCTTCTCTCTTCTTGATATTGGATTATAACAAAATAGAAAATAGAAATTTTTGGGATTTTTCAGAATCCCGAATTCCTGTCTGAAAGATTTGGTCAAATACTGACCCGAATTGCATATGCAAATTAGGGCTAAGAAGGGCAAAAGAGAACCACAAGCTGCTTGTGCAGTTAAATATTTTCGTACCTTGTGTGTGTATCAAAATGTCATGTGATTTTTAGGATTTGGATTTAGTTTGGCCAAACACTTGGATTCAGCCAAATTCAAATCCTGCTGAAAAAGACCAAATCCTGGCCAAATTCCAAACCAAATCTGTATTTACAACTGTATTGTATTTTTGCTAGCCAGTCTGAGAGGACAAGAAAGGCAAAGTTATACTTATATTCTGCCCTTATTCAATAATCTTTCTACTGAAACCACCAAAGACTGTGACCGTTGTAACATACAAAAATATGAACTTTTATTTCTAAAGTATATCACATCTATCAACTAAACACATTCGATTGCAAACAATATAAAACCAATTACCCAGGCAAATCAATACCCACCAATCAAATAAATCCAGCATAGGGAAGAGCAATGACTTTATTTAATAGAAAATGTCCAATTCAGATCATTAACCAACAAAAACCAATTACACATTTTCTCATAATTCAGATAAGACCCTAAAACCCTATCTAAGGATGCTGTCACTAAAAAAACATTTTCTCCCATGTTTTTTTTTTTTTATTAAGCAGTGATCCTTGGTTTATTTTCAGGCTTCTTTCACTGGTGGAAGGTATTATAAGAATACACAAGTCTTTGTCAAGGATATACAAAATGCTTCTAACACAAAATGACCACAACCTTCTGAGCTATGACCAGAGAGGTTGGGAAGACAAAATAGGAATAAAATTTCCCCCCTGATATCCCCCTGGGGGAAATCTACAGATCTCTCTACAGCCTCTAGAAGAAGAAAAATAAGAAGCACCCATTAAACAACATGGCCGCTACCACATGCCTCTGCCAGCTGAAACAATAAATCTGCCCAAAGACTGCAAATCAAAGACGGCAAACTGCATTAGCTTCAGAAATGCTTAAACTGGTTAAAATGTCAATGAATCATGCCTTGCAGTTATATATCTCTAAAAGAGGAGAAAGTACTCAAAAGTGGTAGCTATACATGTGGTGTTTATACAAATGGCCTGAAGATGTCACTGTGCTCAATACTTATACTGTGCATACTTTATATACAGCTTGTGTGCTAGATTTGCTTACTGTTGTGTAATGGCTGCATGAGCCTACTAATAAAGCACTGTTATAGACTGTTATTTTATACCTGGAAGCGATCTCTTTGTTGCATTAATTCTACAATTAGTTGATGGTTTCATTACTACAGCACAAGTACCTGTCACACAGCCAGTGTCTAATTTCAGCACAAAGCAACACTTCACTGGGCTGTGCAAAGAACTTTGAGACCAGATGTAAAACCAGTACCATGCCCTGATTCAGCATGGGGAAAACTTACTACTGATATTGTGGGTCCTTTTACAGATGCTCCTATAGACTGTAGATTTGCTATAACCTTGATAGACTATTACAGTAAATGGCATGACATTGCATTGGTTTCTCATATAACATCAGCTACAGTAATAACATTTCTGTCTACAGTCTTCAGCAGAGAAGGTAATCCAAAGGAGTTAATATCACACAATGACCCACAGTTTGTCTCATCTGAGTTTGAATTTTTTTTTTTTTGTGCATAGGAAATCTTCAGTGAATTACCCACAAGCAAATGGAGAAATCAAGTGATTCAAGAGAAGTCTGAAAGAAGCACTACAGACAGCAAATCTTACTGGGAAATCTTGGAAAGTATTTACAACAGAGTTCCTACATAACTACAGAGCAATGCGCCTTGCAACAACCCAATCATCTCCAGCTGAATTATTACATGGCAGACAGATGTGCACTAAGTTACATGTTGCAGACATCAAACTTCCACAAAATACTGTGCCTACAAAATCATCTACTGCTGACATTGTGGAACTTCAACAAGCCAAATGCAAGGCTTATACTGACAGAAATGTGGTGCCAGAGAAGTACACTTTCAGACTAGATCTTTAGTCAGAATTAAGAAACCAGGAATACTGAAACAAGGACAATCTAAATTTACTACAACACTTGAAGTGAGACGCCAGCGCGGACCATACACATATGAACTGTCTGATGGATGCATATGGAATGCAAGTCGTCTTGCTCCTGTTAGGTATGACTTTGATGAAGCTCCATTTGATGAAGGACATTTTCCTACTCCTGATGTCAACTGAAATAGGCCTGAAGAAAGTGAACCTATAAGGCATACTGAGAGAATCAGAAAACTACCTGCATGGACCAAGGACTTTGTGATGTGAAGAATGTATAATATTGGTTTAAAATGCATACTGTTTAATTGTTGCTGTTTATTATAGGGGACATATGTGGTGTTTATACAAATGGCCTGTAGATGTCACTGTGCTCAAGACTTACACTGTGCATACTTTCTATACAGCTTGTGGTGTTAGAGTTGCTTACTGTTGTGTAATGGCTGCATGAGCCTGCTAATAAAGCACTTCTCATTGGCTGAGTAGACATAACAATACAGAAAAGTGCAGTAGATAAAATACTTTTAGTTTTAGTTTACAACATAAAGGTAATTGATTTTGAATAAAACATTTCCACATATAACTGATATATTTTTGCAAATATACAATATTGTACATCAAGACAACTTATAAGCGTTTCCTGAATTTCGGATTTTACAGAACGGGAATTCCTGTGGTTTATGCCCACTATATACCTGAATTGGTTACAGCAGTACGAATAATGATATTTTCCTTATTCAGAGCATGGCCTACTGCACAGTGAGACTCGGGAGCTTACAATGAATCATACACAATAATTAAATATTAAATGGAAAAAATACACAGACATTTTTCATAAACTTACTTTAACAAAAAAATAAAAGTCATAATGTAACGTTCGTGGTTTTTCTTTTTTTTACATTTTTAATGCACTGATGTGTATCTAGCTATCTATACCTTTATATATTTATACAAATACTTACCTTAGGTGCATGATAAGCACATATTATTAAATCATGTTTAAAGGAGAAGAAATACCATTTTCTACTTGGTGTGCCAAAAGTTATGCACCTCCAAGTGACTACTTTTACTTACCTAACACCCCAGGCCGGTGCTCTTATCAGCAGAAAACCACAACGGCCCAGGGCTCTTCTAGCGAGCTCTACTGCACATGTGCAGCCACGACAAGACCCGAAGAAGTAGGAAGAGGATCGCCCTAATACAGATATCCAGAAAGCACCAAAATACGGGAAGACTCCAAATAATTCAAATTTTTAAAAGTGATTTCCTTTTCCTCTGTAATAATAAAACAGTAACTTGGATTTGATCCCAGCTGAGATACATTTAATCCTTATTGAAGGCAAAACCATCATATTGGATTTTCTTTAATGTATAAAAGTATATTAGATTTAAAGTACAGAGATCCAAATTACAGAATTACATCCCTTATCCAGAAACCCCCAGGTCATGAGCATTCTGGATAGCAAGTGACATGTGTGGAGTAAATAGGAAGAGAACAGTGCAGCCAATAATTTGATACAGTCATGCCCAAAGCCTGCAACTCATGCAAAATTGTCAGAAATAGTCAGAAATAGTCAGATATTGGGGGAGACTGGGGGACACAGTTTAAAACCTGGTAACTCCCAATAAAATAGGGGGAGTTGACAGTTCTGTAAAGAACTCTCTTTGCAACTTTCAGGATAAAAACATAGGGGTTGTAATTCTACCTGGGGTGTAAATCTACTGCCAAAATTGGCCTGCTGCAGTGTTACTACCTGTAGTCAACTCCTAGCACAGCTGCACACCTAATAGGAAAGAGGCAGTGAATATAATGAAAATCCTTAAATGTGGTCAACACCTAAACATAATTACTTGCACCCGCTCCATGTATCGGGATACAGAATTTTGTATACACAAGTGATCGTACCTATTTAGCTATATACACACAACTGAGACATCACAACCAGAATTGTATTTTTTTTAGAGAAATATGTGAAAAAAATATTGCAAAAGTATTATTTATTTGGAGGGAATGAAGACCATTTGTTCATAATTGTGGCATTTCCATGCACTAAGCGGGTAATAGATGTGATAATGAGAGTCAGTGTGCATTCCATACAAGAAGCCATTACATGACCCACTAAACCATGTACTTATAACAGATCATTGGCACAGGTCAGCAGGGACCCTCTTAGCAACCCGCAGGACCTTAAATCTACATGTATGGTTTACAGTGGGGTGTAAATGGATTGAAATAAAATGGGAAAATTGCACATGAAGGTCAAATACAAATATATGATGTCCGTGTCGTATTAGCAAAGAATTGTCTCAGAAACCTTAATCCACCTGATTTGTTGCAAAAATATAATTTTAAGACAGACTTTGCTGGATGCTTTTACAGGGGCAAACCTGCATCTTAATCAGGTGTTCATATTGTTGTTCCATACTCACTTGTTGTTTTCTTCTTCTGTTTATCCTCATTTCATCTTCATTGATGTCTCTTACATCACCTATATACAGTATATGTGTAGGAGGCTAAAGGTTTTGCAATCCTTTAGACCAGTTTTCTCTAGGAGGGTCATTACCTTGCTAGGTTTTGGTCCAGGTGAGGGAGTAGGTCCTTAGAGTGTAGCTTGGGATCGTTTGTTGGTGTGGTCCTGGAGGGACTGGAGCAAAGGGAGGTTCCAGTATCAGAGAATTAAGCACAAGGGCAGATTTGTTATAGTTACTCTAGGAGCAAAAGAGAGCATCAGGGAATGTAGAGCAGCCAGTGGCTCCAAAGAAGAAATCAAGAGGGTTAGTACCCTGCGGTGATAAGGCCTCCAGGATAGGGACTCAAGTGGTTAGACTCAGGGATACTGAGTTCCTTGGAGTGTGGGACCACTGTGAGTTTGCCATGAATGGGGGTTGTGCATCAAAGTAAGCAATACTAACTCTGGGCTGTTGTGAACACTAAACCTGAAATCCATTGGATGATTATTGTTGAAAGCATTTACTGATTGATTTTGTAATATCAAAACAGCATCCACCATCTGTCAATAAAATTCACCTGTTTTTAAAGAACAACTGGCACCCAAGTTTATTTGAAGAACTTGTCTTATGGTGGAGACACAGGGTAGTCAACCCTTCCTCCAGTAGTTAAGTGAGGGCCCATCTGAGTAAGAAGGGCCTTAAGTTCTAAGTACCCTATTAGGAGTTGCAGTGAGTTGAGTTCCTTGGACCAGGGTAAACTAACAGAGGTTATAAAGACTTCAGGGACCCCCACTATCATCTACTGTTACATAAGTCAAATGTTCGCTTGATAATTGATGACTGAGATTTTAGAATGATATATTTCTTTGAACACTTAATGAATAAAATTATGCAAATACATTTTTTTTAACACATTTGTTGGGGAAAGACCATTTAAGATGCAGGGTCCTGCCATTCCAGTAGCCATTTTATATCTTGTATGCATTGTGAGCAGCTTTTCTTTAATGACATATTATAGCAATATGAGGTAAAGGAATCATGGTATACTCCCTGGGGTACCACACTACAAAGGGGAGGGAAAGTGGAAGCACTCAAGGTATCAAGAAAAAATATTATACGTTTTAATACAATGGAAGTGCAACTGATTTATCCTATTCATCAATGCACATTCCCTGGTCCCCTGTCTCACAAATAATTCAATATATATGCAAGTGCATGTGTGTATAAAGACAAGGGTTTTTAGTTACAAAGTTATGATCATAAAATTGGTAAGCCACCATACCACGTCAAGGTAAACCCCATCCTGTGGTCCCTAACTGTTTACCTCTGGTCAGTAGTATAAAAGCAGTAGTCCTTCAATATACTTGCATATATATTGAATTATTTGTGAGACAGGGGACCAGGGAATGTGCATTGATGAATAGGATAAATCAGTTGCACTTCCATTGTATTTAAACGCATTATATTTTTTTCTTTTTAGCCTGTAGTGCTTCCACTTTCACACTAGAGATTTTTTTTTTTAGTGATTAGTGAATTTTTACGCCAGGCATGGATTTGCGGCATTTTGCCATCTGCAATTTTTTCCCCGAAACGGAGGCAAAAAATTTTGTGGTGACAAAAAGTGGCCAAGACAAAATTGTTGCAGAGACCAAAAAGTCACCATAAGAAAAAATGCCCATTGACTTTAATGCATTTGGACAAAAAAGACACTGAGACAAAAGTGGTTTGGATGCTCGTCAGAATAGTCGTGAGCATAAAAACTGTTGTGCATCAAAATTATTGGGACACCCATTGAAGTAATGCGGGCGTCAATTTCATTAATTTCACGGAAAATTCGCTAATTTTTCGGCGAACAAGAATGCTTTTCAAAGGCTAGGCTAGCAAAATACCAGCCAGGTGGCAACTGAAAGAATTGGGAAAAACCCGGGAAAATGTAAAATCAGGGAAATGTAGAATGCATTATATATAGGTGGAACAACAAGAAATTATGTAAAATGAGGGGAAAATTTAAATCAGGGGATGTAACATTAAGGTTTCACTGTATAAAGCCAATTGCTCTTAAAAGAGAACTATACCACCAGAACAATGTAGGTCTCCTTAAAAAGATATTGCATAAAACAGCTCATATGTAAAATACTGCTTGATGTAAATAAACCATTTTCATAATAATATACTTTTTAAGTAGTATCATAAATAGAAAATTGGCATTTTAAAGGAAAACTATACCCCCAAAATGAATACTTAAGCAACAGATAGTTTATATCAAATTGAATGACATAATAAAGAATCTTACCAAACTGGAATATATATTTACATAAATATTGCCCTTTTACATCTCTTGCCTTGAACCACCATTTCGTGACTCTATCTGTGCTGCCTCAGAGATCACCTGACCAGAAATACTACAACACTAACTGTAACAGGAAGAAGTGAGGAAGCAAAAGGCAGAACTCTGTCTGTTAATTGGCTCATGTGACCTTACATGTGGTTTGTTTGTGTGCACAGTGAATCTTACGATCTCAGGGGGCGGCCCTTATTTTTTAAAATGGCAATTTTCTATTTATGATTACCCAATGGCACATACTACTAAAAAAGTATATTATTATGATAATGGTTAATTTACATGAAGCAGGGTTTTACACATGAGCTGTTTTACTCAGTATCTTTTAATAGAGACCTACATTGTTTGGGGGGTATAGTTTTCCTTTAAGAAATAAGGGCTGCCCCCTCAGATCCTACAATTCACGGTGCACACAAACCAGACAAACCATACGTTAGGTCACATGAACCAATTAATGAACAGTCTTTTGCTCCCACACTTCTTCCTTTAAGAGCTGCAGTATTTCTGGGCAGGTGATCTCTAAGGCAGCACACAGACCATCATAAAATGGTGGCCATAGATAAAAGCTGTAAAAGGGCAGTATTTACTTAAATATATATTCCAGTTTGGTAAGATTCTTTAATATACCACTTAATATGATGTAAACTATCTGTTGCTTAAGCATTCATTTTGGGGTATAGTTTTCCTTTAACTCTTTTTGCAGCAAACCCTTGAACCATTGGTAATTATTAAGGAGTTAGGGATATCCATTGCCATCAGCACAGCCAGAATGATATCAGAATTATAGGTGGTGTTGTTCCAAACTTACTATCATATCATATAATTAATTGCAGAAGAGTGTCTGTAACATTACAAGATGATTTAAAAATTAGGGACATTTTATAAAGGAAAATAGCTGGGTTGCACTAAAGGCACTTCCATAAAACCCTTCTGAGCATACTAGACGTCCCATTGATTTTTCACTTTATCTGGTAACATTTTTTTATTGTGAGCTGAGATACCTAAGGGCTAAAATGAAGCAGTCCTACTGTGCAGATGAGAAGAGCGACTGCCCGCCCTTTCATTGTATTTCAGCATTTAAAAAAAATTCTCATTGTAACATAAATGTTAGAATGTGCAAACAGAAATAGACCAAATGCAGGACAGAAAAGCGATTTGCAAAGCCAAATCTTGCCATCTAGTGTTGGCTTTACATCAGGCCAGCGCATGAAAGAAGCCTCTGTGGGGAGAGCGGAATGTCATTGTTTTTCCAGATTCTGCACTAAATATTACTACTACTACAGGTATAGGATCCCTTATCCGGAAACCCGATATCCAGAAAGCTCCGAATTAAGGAATGGCTGTCTCCCATAGACTCCATTTTATCCAAATAATAGAATTTTTTAAAAATGATTTCCTTTTTCTCTTTAATAATAAAACAGTAGCTTGTACTTGATCCCAACTAAGACTTATAATTAATCCTTATTGAAAGCAAAAGCAGCCTATTGGGTTTATTTAATGTTTAAATGAATTTCTAGTAGACTTAAGGCATGAAGACCCAAATTACTGAAAGATATCCGGAATACACCAGGCATTCTGGATAACAGGTCCCAAACCTGTACTAGTTGTTGATAACCATGATCCCCCAATAACTGTTAAAGTGTGAGCTCTGTGTGTCAATAATGAGGCCAACTATGATGCTCCCCCGACCCATGCTCCCATCTAACTAACCTGGGAACCTCCTCTGCTTTAGAAACTTGTAGGAGAAAAAAGCTTTCCTGACTGTAGGGTAACCTGAAAACTAGGTTTGATCAGGGTCACCTTTAATAAGAAATACATGAAATATAAGCACAAATACTAATGCTGATGTACCCACAGCATTTCTTTTAATTAATGAGTTTAACAAACCAGCTTTAGGAGCAGATTGAATAGCATTGCTAACCCAGTGCCTGCCCAAAATGTAGAATAAACATTTCAGACAATACCCATATCAAGGTAGTATTATATGTAGCCAGACTGAAAATGAAAGGGTTAAAACGCTGTTGAACTTTTCAGAAGTCCTCATTCATTAGTGCTTCTTAAATAGAAATTTCACAGTTGGATGTCAGCAGGGAAGACTGTAATTCTTGGAAGCTCAACCCAAAACAATGTCTGTATTATCTAAATGAATTTATCCTTGAGTGCACGTTCACTGCCCAGTAATGTCAGCCCCCTGCCCCGTGTGATGTCACCTTCCACTATTCGACCAGAAGACCAGTTTTATTACGGCAAAAAGGTGGCAACTCTTCTAGGTGTGTAAGACTAATCCCAAGAGCTTACACTTGTAGAAGAAAATTTGATTTATTAGCAGGGCATTTTGTACTCACATTTAGACAGGCTTTTCACATCGTTGGCACACACTGATTTCATACACATTCATTTTTCAGACAGACTCTTCAAAGCCATGTAAAGCATTCCACTAGCGAAAATTACAACCCCAGTTGCCATAGACACATTATTTTCCAGGACCTTGCACCATCTTCCAGTCCTAGCAGCCCCGCGTATGCTCTACGCCCCCTGCCCTACTCTGGATAGGGATTTTCCTGCGTTCCACCTTCCAATCCTATCAGTCAGGCATACGCTGTATGCCCCTCTACCCTACTCCAGAAAGGAATTATTCTGGTTCAGGATGTTCCCACTGGCCCTAAACTGTCACTTCTGCCCTATCTTGGCTTAGCCATTGACCCTAGGCCACTACCTCCTCGTTGGGGTCTGAGCTACCCATGATAGCTATCACCCTATCCAGCTGAGGTACCTAGTACTTCTTACTAGAGATCCTCACTCTACCTGATTCTTTCCAGCCAATATCCAGGAGAAGAAGAACCTGTGCACTCTGTTTACTTCATATCACTCTCACACATTCCAGTACAGTAACATTCACACCAATTATTCTGTGTACCCCGTTACAGGTGCACATAGTTTTTTGTATAGCTAGGCAGAGCATCGGAACTCTTGCTAAAATTGTGAGCATCTACCAGGTCTCCATCAGGGAAAAAATTTGAGTGGTGGGGTTATGTACCAAGTTGTGGTATATGAGGCATATGATATTCCCACAACCCTGGCAACATAGCAGTGTATTAGGGGAGTCCATACCCCTGCCCCTGATTTTAATTATTTTTGCTGGACATACTTTGCTTTGTTTTAATTAACTACATAAAGGTTATATTTTATTTCATACTGGTTAGTCAGAGGAATGGGATGGTTTTTCTTTCCATAGGTCATTCTTTTCTTATCTCTCTTCATAATATGTTACATTGACCCTGCGCACCATTTGTCTTGTTTTTGTGGAAGGTGCTCCCCACTTCACTGTTCAAGTTGAGGGGAGTTGTAGTGCAGCGAGAGATGTGGGGTCTGACATCAGGTAACAGTTCCAACTGGACAAAACAATACATATAAGTAATACAAGTAATAAGTATAACATGGGTGTATGCAGCACAATTATTTCTGATGTTGGTGTGGGCACAAGAGGGGACCTAAAGTTTTGGACTGGACTTTTTGCCCTGTCAATTCAGTGAGTACTTGTGCTATAGGGTATTGTTCATCTTTGTTATTAAGACAATTATTAACCACTTTGCTAACGTGTGGGCACATTTTTTTGCCTGTTACATGATATATAAATATAGTTGCATTCCGTCCCACAGCAATCGGTTGCTGCATTACAAAATATGGGTTTCTACATTTCTTGGGCATTAATCCCCACATTTGGAAAAATATTACTAAAGTCTCATTATGCAATTCAAATTATAAATAAAAAAAAGTAGAGCAGCAAAATATTATAAATTTGGTAATAAAAGGAGTTAGTCCAAGTGCTGCTCTGGGTATTAAATAATAAATTATACCAATGCTGGGGCAGATCACAGCATCATATTCTCAGTTCATTCATCATTGCTTTGGGAAAGGCACAGAAGTATGGGTTAATATGTTGCCTGTTTCTTGGAGGGACCGGCCAAGGTCGATGCATTAAATGATGTGCTTTAATGTGAATTTCTGTATCGGTTGTGAAACCAGATTTTAACTATGTCTGTTTCAACACAATTGACATAGTGGTTTATGAAGCTAATCATTAACTTTATTTAAATCCCTGAAATCTTATGATTGTTTGCCCACCAGGGCCTAGAGTTGAGAAATGCTCATTTAGATGATTTAAAACTGTACGTCTGCAAACAAGAACCTTTATGACAATATCCCAGCAACTGTCTCCTATAGCAATAAATCTGCAGAAACATTGGCTCATATAACATTGCTGTTGTATGTTTGGGGTGAGTTTGCTGGTGTCACTGTGTCATTTTATGCTGGATTGTGTATCCATTTATACAATTCGATGTACAAATTCAGTGAGTCACATCTCTAATTTATTTTTTTTCAAGGCCCACTGCCACGGAACATTGATACAAACAATATGGGTAGAAGCACACAAAGCTATTTGGGGGAGATTAGTCGCCCAACGACAAATTGCCTCTTCTTCGGGCGACTTATCTCCCCGCATTGCCTTCCTGCCGGTTAGAATCGAAATCGCAGGCGGGATGGCACTCGGAGCGCTTAGTTTTCCGAAGTCGCCTGAAGTTTCCTTGTGAGGCAACTTCGGAAAATGAAACGTTCTGAGTGCCATCCCGCCGGCAATTTAGATTCTAGCCGGTGGGAAGGCAGTTCGGGGAGATTAGTCGCCGGCGACTAAATCTCCCCGAATCTCCACGTGTGTCTAAGGACTCAAGCAGACTCTGAAGCAGGATATCACATTCTAACAATTGAACATTTACTGTTATAAAGGCCTCATCCACATTTATCCAGCTAAATGTAAGCGCTATAAATTGTAAAGTCTTTTTCCAGCTGTAATAATGGATCATATTATTTAAAATATAGTTTTTTTTCCAAACAGCATGAATATGGCATCCATTGTTTTCATTCCTTTTAAAGAGGGTGGAGTCGAGTGGGTGTGGCCACATGGGGCATGGCTAAACATTTTAAAAGCTTGGTTTGATTAGTCCATGCTATCCCTTTGCTTCTGATGACTCACTTCATCCTTTATAAATAGTATATACCCATGGATTGTATAGTGTACTTGGGTCTGTTGCGGGTAGAGCATTTATGTCATAAGAAACAGTCATAACATTCATTGATTATACTCCAACTAATTCCACATTTTAACCACAAGAACTCAATGCACTGCAGATTCCAGGCCTCGTGAATTGTCTGAGCAACACAATAAAGCGGCCATGGCTATATAAAAAGGGACAGAAAGATTTGACCTTTTTGAACGTGCCCATTTTTGTGGCCACACCCCCCCCTCTAATTCTCATGTTCATTTTATAAAATTTGGCAGGTTGTGAAAGTTTGAACACATTTCTGTGGTTTTTATGTGTTATTACGGTTTTGCTAATGAAGGTGAATTTCCCTTTAAGCTGCAATCACAGTTGCCCCAAGAGACCTGCTTCTCTTAAATCAAATTATTTCTTTGCTTATCTTAAATAGTTACAATTGCTTCTTTGCTTATTCAAAATTGTAACAAATGTATCTAAGTGCACCTGCCACGTATTCTGAGCTCTCTGCCAAAAACCAATTAAAGGACACCTGTTGGATAAAAATGTTATCCCCAACCAAAGGTGTGGGCTAATAGAGCCCACATTCCAGTTGGGAATAACAGCAGTTTTTTTTAAAAAATAATGCCACCCGTCAGCACTACACTACCTGCACTGGGAGGGAACTCCCGGTGCGAGCAGCATTGTCCGGTCACTCGCATGCACATAATGAAAATGTGCCACGAATTGCTCTATTAGCCCTCACCTTTGGTTGGGGATAACAGTATTTTTTTTTTAAAAAAAAAGAATATTTGTACCCAACAGGTGCCCTTTAAGTTTTAGAAATGTTGTATCTTTTTCTGACTGTTCAGTGAAGGAGATCAAAGAGAAAGTCGGGACATTTCAGTAACAATCTGGGACTTTGGGCTGAGCTGTCAAAATCGGGACTGTCCGAAAAACGAGAAAGTTGTGACCTATGTAACTAAAATGATGTTCTGCTGATAAAGCTGGGGATCGGTGTATTCCATATGATCTTTTCCAAATAAAAGAAATTAAAAATCTTCCTCTGTCACTAGGCAGTTTAATTACCAGTGTACTCAGTACAATTATCTTTTAATTAGGAAGGAAACACACGGGGTTTGGATTTGAAATTGAATGTTAAATATGTCCCCTTTTAACGCAGTGTTTACCCAACATTAAGGGGCAGATTTACTAAGGGTCGAATATCGAGGGTTAATTAACCCTCAATATTCGACTAGGAACTAAAATCTTTCGACTTCGAATATCGAAGTCGAACGATTTAGCGCTAATCCTACGATCGAACGATCGAAGGATTATTCATTCGATCGAACGATTAAATCCTTCGAATCGAACGATTCGAAGGATTTTAATACAACGATCGAAGGAATATCCTTCGATCAAAAAAACGCAGGCAAGCCTATGGGGACCTTCCCCATAGGCTAACATTGACTTCGGTAGCTTTTAGCTGCCGAAGTAGGGGGTCGAAGTTTTTCTTAAAGAGACAGTACTTCGATTATCGAATGGTCGAATAGTCGAACGATTTTTAGTTCGAATCGTTCGATTCGAAGTCGAAGTAGTAGTCGAAGGTCGAAGTAGCCCATTCGATGGTCGAAGTAGCCAAAAAAACACTTCGAAATTCAAAGTTTTTTTAATTCGAATCCTTCACTCGAGCTTTGTAAATCTGCCCCTAACTGTGATCATTAAATTAAA
Source organism: Xenopus laevis (assembly GCF_017654675.1). NCBI lineage: Eukaryota > Metazoa > Chordata > Amphibia > Anura > Pipidae > Xenopus > Xenopus laevis. The sequence continues at coordinate 112,221,793 of NC_054382.1, forward strand.
TGTACAGTGATGCTTTTTATTGTTTCACAGATAATATGCAATATTTGGTTTAATGATATCCCTCTGTACCAACTATGGGCAAATGTAGGGGGATGTCTCTTGCAGGTGCTTTGCTATTGGGCCTGCTGTTTAGGAAGGATACACCCCAGTGAATTGGAGCCATGCTGTTTGTCCTCTTGATCATGTTCCCCTGATTTGTTTCTTCTTATAAGGGAGAGGAGGTCTTTGCAAAGAGATAAAGAGGGGAGTGGGAAGAAGAAAGAGAAATGGGTCAGACAAGATAAGACTTCTCTAACCAAATCCTAACCATCCATATAGATGCCAAGGATGCCCTCATGCAGAAATATACATGAATTCCTTTATACATAGAGAAAATGGTGTCAGGAAAAATGTTTTAATGTATGTATATTTTTTATTTGTATAGCACTCGTTTAGGGCAGAGCACAGTACACTGCAATAATAACTAACATTAAGTGCATTATTATAAATACAATTCACATAAATTTAAAATATAATTACAATACAGATTAAGTGTTCAGTGTCAAGAAGACAAAAGTATGGAGGACCCTACCCCATAGGGCTTACAGTCTAAATGGGAGGGTAACTTACAGACATAATTCGGAGGGGTATTAAAGTGCTGTAGGTTACAGTGGGTGCCAATTCCCAGTTCAAGTGTTATCCAGGTGCTCCCAGAGATAGTCTTTATAAACTGAAACCTCGCCAAAATGTCAATTAAGTTCTCAGTGGGGTATAGGAGAAACCTGGTTCACTACCAAAATCTCGGTTTCCTGCTGAGCAACCTATGAGTTGAGTGTGTACTGGTTTTGTTTTATTGTTTTTTGTTTTTTTAACTAGGATGAGAAGCTGCAGGGGTTCAATTAGTCAAATACTCAGACAAGACAAATATAGCTTAGTCTACAGGCAAACCTCTAGCATGAGAAATAGGTCTTTGTTGCAATGGTTTCTCCAAAAAAGTCCACTGTGCACTTCATTCCATCAGGGAACCAACAGGACAGAACCAGCTGTTCTGTGTTTTCATCTCTAGGTACATATGAAATATTCAGAGAACAAGGAAAACATTATTAATATTAGTCTGAATCAGAAATCTGAGTTGTTTTAACTCTTTGGGTTCAGCTCAACATTTTGTCAAACAATAAAATACTTGTTAGTGGTAATAGTAGTCAGTTTCCTGTGACTCCCTCCAAGTCATATTACTGTGACCCCGTCCCTTGATAGCATGGTTGCAGGCAGGATTAGGGGAGGGTACCGGAGTATTGGGATATGCACAGTGATTTATTTTCTTTGCCTGTGTGTGTGTGTAGATACAGTAAATGTTTTTCCCCTCTATTGTTGGTCAGAAAACCTATTTTTCTGACCACTTTTTCCCTCTGCAGACAAAATAGTAAACTATGCTCTCCACATTTTACACTGCATTACAAAAATCACCGAAACTATTACCAAGTTTATTCTGTATAATGCAAGCAAAACCTTAGCACTGGGTGTGTGCAGGAAACATGCACTGAGCTTAATTAGCAATTTCTAAAAACCTATTGCAGATTGTATTTAAACAGAAAGTGTTTTTCCTATATGCTGATGATGTTGTTTTGCCTGTTTTTTTATTGTGAGTAGTAAGATTGTAAGCTCATTTTCTAGGGAAATAGAAACCAAAATGTATTTTTATATATATATGTGTATTTTTTTACAACTTTGTTGTTTGCAGGGGCTGCTGGCAGAGGCAGAATCACCTACTTTACAAGTAACATTCAATGCTGTTCATTACAACTCCTGATCTCAGTCTGAGGGGGTTATTTATCTAAATCTGAATTTATCTGATGTTTAAAGAAAAAAGTCTGACCAAACTAGAAGCCATGATTTACCCTTATTTATCATTAAAAAAATTACTTTTCGGATTGTCGCATGAAAACCGATTCGAAAAGATTTTACGCCCGAAAATTAAAATCGCCGTGAAAGCCCAAAATGTTCGTATTATCAAGACCCAGCGCAGACAATAATATCTTCAAATTGCAAATAGGACCTCTGCCATTGACTTCTACAGGCTTTGGGCCTGGCCCCTCAGCTACTTGGGTACAGCCAGGACTGCACGACTGCACGAGAATCCAGAAACTTCCACAGGGGCAGGCAAGGGCACTGAACGTATAATCTGGGAAGGAGCCTGTCGTAGTCAGACAGGCCGGGTCAGAACCAGATAGCAGGAGCAGAATCGTGAGGCAAACTCAAGGTAAGGAACAAGCCAGGGTCAGAACCAGGAAGTCCAGACTGTACAAAATGTGTTATTATGCCTTGCGCTTTTCTATGAAAAATAAAAATTATAAGTTACACAGGGGACAGGAAAAGGAGTCAAAGGAACACCAGTTGCAGGACCAGAGCACCTAGGACCAAGCACACTTCACGTATAAGGCTCGAACTTCATGATGCGTCTTCGTGAGATCTGACCCGCTGAGAGGAGGAGCATGCAAGGAGACAGATGCAATGAAAATAAGGTAATAGAAATGACTGACCTTTTCACTGCATGCATCCGACACAACACGACTGCACGTTGCGTCTTCATCCAACAATCATTTCTATTTCTTACCTTATTTTCGACGCATCCGTCTCCTCGCATGCGCTTCCTCTCAAGAAGATGCATTGTGTAGTTCAAGCCTGACGGGCAGTGAGTCAGTTGAGAGCAGGGTGTTTTTATTGCCAGAGTAATTGCTTACACCGATTACTTGTGGCCAGATTGGCAACAGGTGAAACAAGCCATGCCTACTTGCAATTACAGTACATAGAAAGCAAAAGGAGTGAACCAGGGCCTTAGTTGTCTGCTCACATAAAGCAGCAGCAATGCAGACAGCACAAGAACACCACGTCCCGGTTCAATTCCAGGCAGGATGGTGCAGATAGCATGGGTGCAGGCAGGAGGAGGGCAAAGTACCAGGGAGATGTGGATCCTTTCTAGGCCCCCCTGCGGCATGTAGATCTGACAATATATAGCTGAGCCACTGGATCTCAAGTGCATCCGTATCAGCCTTAGAGATCGAATGCATTTATAATACAGTGTTGATTAGAATACATCTGAGCCAATTCAGTGAAGCCTGCACTTGAGCAAGAGGCGAATACAGGAAAATGCGATTTAACCAAAGATCCCAAGAATCTGCTGGTTTTGGGCTGAAGTGGCTGTATCTGTGGGATTAATTACTGCAGAAACTAAATGAGTTTTAACTTGCTAGAAATGAATGTGCACAGAGAGAGATAACACGAGACACAGCAAAACCACTCTGTCTGCTTATTATGTTTATTTATACTCAGGGACGCTTTGCTGTAAAGATGCTCTGGCGCCTTCCTGTGCATAATTATTATGGAAACTGATAATGTTAATCCTGCAGAATGAAACAATATCATTTGTATAATCTTGTTGTTGCTTTGCAGGCGGTTTTTTCAGATGTGCGCTCAACTGCAAGAGAGAGCGGCTGGAACTCCCTCTAGTGGGAATCTGCAGAGCAGATTTGGGTTCTGTTTTAAAAAAAAGAAAAGTAGTGGATAGTGTTATGTTTTGGGTAGCCGAGGATGAGTAGAGTACAACAGGGCTTTATTAGCAGGCTCAGCTTAATTAGCAGGCTCATGCAGCCATTACACAACAGTAAGCAACTCTAACACCACAAGTTGTATAGAAAGTATGCACAGTATAAATCTTAAGCACAGTGACATCTACAGGCCATTTGTATAAACACCACAGACAGGAGTTTGGTAAAGGCAGATAGGATGAAACCACATAACCATTAAAACTGCTGGATTACTGGGGCAGAATTGCTCTGTACAGCTCCACATTAGCCACGCAGGGAAGAGAGGGTTGAGGCCATTCCCAAGAACTACGAGTAATTAATAACGTTTGTAAACACAGCCAGCACCTACATTTATAGATTTGCCTCTCACCCGCCCATCTCTGATGTCACAAAGTGGGTGGGACGGGTTTGCGCTTATAAATGGAGGCTGCTGGGGCTGAAAGCTGGTGAAGTAAGCTAAACCCAAACCTGCCCATGATCCACAAACTGTGTGCGGAAATCGACCCAAACCCTCCTGCAGGTTTTGGTCTTGCCAGCACATCACTACTCCAGACAGTTTTGCTTGATTTTAATTTTTTTAACTTTTTGACTTTTTTTTTTAAACTATGATTCTGTAGCTTTTTATAAAACTGAAACTAGAATCGTTGTGCTTGTGAAGTTCATTTCCCATGTACAGTTATGGGATCCAATATCCGGAAACCCCTTATCCAGAAAGCTCCGAATTATGGAAAGGCCGTCTCCCATAGACTCTGTTTTATCCAAATTTCTAAAAACGATTTTCTTTTTTTTCTGTAGTAATAAAAAAGTACCTTGTACTTGATCCAAACTAAAATATAACAAATCCTTATTGGTGGCAAAATCAGCCTATTGGGGTTATTTAGAGTACAGGCACACCTGGAGATTCGGGGAGATTTAGTCGCCTGGCGACTAATCGCCTCTTATTTTGGGCGACTAATCTCCCCAAACTGCTTCCCCGTGTTTTCCGCCGGCTTTAATGAAAAACGCTGCACCAATGCACTCACGGCGCTTCCGAAGTCGCCCAAAGTTTATAAGATGAACTGTGTTATAATCTATAACAGTATTAATAATTACATTACAGATATCCAGCCCCCTTTCCTCCAGCTACTTATAGCAGTTTACCTTAACTGTATGTTGGATGTCAGGTCAGGATGGACATGTCCTTAGGACTTCTGCACATAAAATTAACTGTGGACCAATCATGCAGCAACGTCAGAGCAGGGAGGAATAGGAGTGTCAGTAAAGGACAACATAATACATATCCCTCTCTATTTCTTCAGTTTTCAGACAGAAGCGAGCAACTATACCATTAGACAGCAGTAGTGATGGGCGAATACATTCGCAGCAAATTTCCACGTTTTGCCTCCAGCGAATAAATTCTGGAAACTGCCAGGTAAATTCGCGGGTGAAAAATCTGCTGCGTCGGAAAAATTTGGGCGCGCATTACAATAAACATTGTTGCCCATTGACTTTAATGCATTTGGCCAAAACAGACGAGCGTATAACAATTGTCGCTGGCGTCGAAACTGACGCACGTCAAAATTATTTTGACGTCCATTGACTTCAATGCGTTTTGCAAATTTTTTGCCGTCTCTCGAATTTCGCAGGAATTTTGCTAATTTTTCGGCAAAGAGAAACGGGACAAATTCGCCCATCACTGGAAGGCAGAACTGTTATTTAGATAACCCACTGCCCTCGCTAAAGGCCCCCATACACGGGCGGATAAAAGCTGTCGACAGACCGAGTCGACAGCTTATTGGCCCGTGTGTGGGACCATCCGACAGGCTTCCCTGATCGATAAACTTTTGGCCAGATCTGGATCGGGCAGGTTAAAAAATCCAGTCGGCGCATTGTGATGAGATCATTGGGCTCTAGGGCCCTGTATCAGATCAGCCCAATATCAATCACTTCAATGTGGGTATATTGGGGAGGGATCCGCTTGTTTGGCGACATTGCCAAACAAGCGGATCTCTGCGTCTATGGCCACCTTAAGTGTTTGTTAATTACACTTTCCTCTATGAATTACAACTACTTCAGGAAGGTTATTTGCCAATCTCTGGTATACTGACAACACTGTACACTGAGTTCTTTGCTAAATGCATAATGTCTATAAATCTTGCCTTTTTGATATCTACTCCACAGTTTTTTATTATTAGTCCATTTCAAACCTCTAACTCTCACTCAGATGTTGTTGACAAATTGTCCCAAAGTGATTCCAGTTGCATGGCTTTCTGCAAGCCCAGGAAATAAATTCACTAACCTAAAATGTGATCATCTAAGAAGAAAGCCATGGATATTTCACTGAAGAAGGACAAACATATAGGGGCACATTTACTTAGCTCGAGTGAAGGAATAGAATAAAAAATACTTAGAATTTCAAAGTATTTTTTTGGCTACTTCGACCGTCTAATTGGCTACTTCGACCTTCGACTACAAGTACAACTTCGACTTCAAATCGAACGATTCGAACTAAAAGTTGTTCGACTATTCGACCATTCAATAGTCTGAGTACTGTCTCTTTAAAAAAAACTTTGACCACCTACTTCGCCACCTAAAACCTACCGAACCTCAATGTTAGCCTATGGGGAAGGTCCCCATAGGCTTTCTAGCCAATTTGTGATCGAAGGAAAATCGTTCGTTCGACGGATTACAATCCTTCGAATCGTTCGATTCGAAGGATTTAATCGTTCAATTGAACGATTATTCCTTCGATCGTTCGACCGAACGAATAGCGCTAGATCGTTCGACTTCGATATTCGAAGTCGAAGGATTTAACTTTGACGGTCGAATATCGAGGGTTAATTAACCCTCGATATTCGACCCTAAGTAAATGTGCCCCATAATGTAAAAATATCACTGAAAAGGTGAAGTTATGCTAAACTTAATGCTGTAGGATGGTTTAGGCACTGACACTCTGAGACAACATGCAGGAGGTATATTAAATTGTTCCAAGTATCCAGCCTTTTCCCTCCAAACCTGTTTAACTGACTCGGTAACTCTGCAAAGTTTCTGATATTTAATATTCTTTTTTAAAAAGTCTATGCCTACAATTTGGAGCTCTGGGTTCCGGTGTAACACATATAGCAAAATAATTCGGTTTTTATTCTCTAAACTGCTTCCATTTTAACGTTTATTACACAAAAAGATTTATTGGTTATTTGTGTTTTAATAACAAAGAATTCTGCGCTGCCTGGGTTGCCTAGGTCCCATTGATAATTAAGGTTCTTTTATCCTGCATGCAATTATGGAAGAAAATGATGTTATCACAAATAATATATTATTTAGCAGTTACACTAATATTTATTCATAAGGATTGCCTTTGCTTTATAACTGGCTTTTGTAGTTGTTTCTCTATCGGTGCTGTACAATTTTTTTTAATTTACTGGGACAAATACTTGGATTACAGGTACTGTGCAGATGACGTGGAACATTAGATGCAGGTAGAGTAAGGTTTCACCTGTTTGGTCTAACCTTAAATATTGCACATGCATCCTTTTATTATTTATTTTTCAAAAAAGCTGAGCATATTACATACCTCTCAACATTTTGGAAATAGAAAGAGATTTGCCCCGTGCAGTGTAGCGAAATGTTCGGGCCACGCCAATTTTATGCCCACACCCCTAATTACCAAGTCCATTTTCCAAAATTTGCCAGGTTATGAAAAGTTTGAAGACATTTCTGGAGGTTTTAGGGTCAGGTATTATGTATTACAGTTTTGCTAATGAAGGTGAATTGCCCTTTAAGCTGCAACACACAATTTCCCCAAGAGACCTGCTTAGCTTAAATAGTTACAATTTTATCTTTGCTTATCTTAAATTGTTACAAATGTACACCTGCCACATATTCTAGTCTCTCTGCTAAAAGCCAATTACTTTAGATACTTTGTCTCTTTTTCTGGCTGTTCAGTGCAGAAGATCAAAGAAAAAGTCGGGACATTTCAGTAACAATCCTGGACGCGGGTTGAGCTCTCAAAATCAGGACTATCCCGCGAAAAAAAAGGGACATTCAGACTATGTAGGACTGCTGGGCCCTGAGAGAGAACCTATTAAAATAAGAAAGATTTTTTGAGGCATTATCAGAGAGTTCTTATAGCATGTCCTATAGATGAATCAGGCCCAGGGCAATGGCCGGCCACTTTGCCTCCTCCCTGGCATGTGTTCGCACACATAGAGGTATGCCATAGAGAAGTGCCGGTGGGGGAACAAGGGTCCGGACTAGGGGTAGGCAAAAGAAGAGGTACGTGCTTGGCTCCTCCATTTCGTTGAGCCCTAGGCTAGTGCCTCATTTGCCTATACCTAGTTCCAGCCCTGAGATGAGTCACCCTGTTTTTTGCCTAAAGCTTTAGTCTCCAGACGTGACACTTAGTCCTCCGTAGTGCCCAGGGCAGATACCTCTCTTGATACTCCCTATGTACATACAAAAGGAGATCACTTGGCAACCCAATAAAATAAATCTTGACAAGCTTTTGATCACAGATGATCATCTGGTCACATGGGCTTTTATTCCAACTTGAGACGTTTTCAGTTTCATGACACTCTAGAGAACATATGAAGGAATCTAGCTGGCACCTGAAGTTCTCAAGTCCACTAATACGTAAGACACCTGAGCCTATAGGCTTTTGTTACTGTTTACCTGTCCTGTGACATCATGTGAAATGAGATACATATCTCACGAGTATTCATTTTTCTGCCGGAGCAGTGGTTATTGTCTCTATAAATGGCTTAAGTTAATATAAGTTTGGCTAGTCTTTGCTGATATCCAGCTGTTTCACTAGAATCAGTTCCTGAGCTTCAAAGCTTTGTGAGCCACAATTACAATCAGCATCTCTCCTCTTCCTTTCCTTTGAGGTGTGATCCTTAAAAAAGAAGGAAAACTACCAAAGCAGTTTATTGCAAATAGATTAGCCACAATAGTGCAAGCTATAACACTATATTTATTATGCCAAATGCTTTACCATACCTGAGTAAACAGTTCTAGAATTTCTCTCCATTTTTTTAGGATGGCAGTTGCCATATTAGCTTGGTGTGACATCACTTCCTGCCTGAGTCTCTCCCTGCTTTCTCATAGCTCTGGACTCAGGTTACAGAAGGGAGGGAAGGAGGGAAAAGGGAGGGGGAGAGGAAGAGTGAAGCAAACTGAGCATGCTCAAGCCCTAGCCCTGGAGGTTTAAGCTGAAAACAGGAAGTCTGATACAGAAGCCCATGTGTACACAATAGAAGGAAAGAAAAGCAGTGTCTCTTTTGACAGCATTACCTTGAGGGTTTACTGGTGTATTTATATAGACTTTTCTGATAAAGCTTACTTAATTTAGCCTTTCCTTCTCATTTAAAGGGATACTGTCATGGGAAAACACTATTAACATCAGTTAATAGTGCTGCTCCAGCAGAATTCGGCACTTAAATCCATTTTTCAAAAGAGCAAACCAATTTTTTATATTCAATTTTGAAATATGACATGGGGCTAGACATATTGTCAGTTTCCCAGCTGCCCCCAGTCATGTGACTTGTGCTCTGATAAACTTCAGTCACTCTTTACTGCTGTACTGCAAATTGAAGTGATATCACCCTCCTCCCTTTCCTCCCCAGCAGCCTAACAACAGAACAATGGGAAGGTAACCAGATAGGAGCTCCCTAACACAAGATAACAGCTGCATGGTAGATCTAAAAACAACACTCAATAGTGAAAGCCAAGTCCCGCTGAGACTGATTCAGTTACATTAAGTAGAAGAAATAACAGCCGGCCAGAAAGTAGTTCCATCCTAAAGTGCTGGCACAAGTCACATGTCTGGGGCAGCTGGTAAACTGATAATATGTCTAGCCCCATGTCAGATTTCAAAATTCAATATAAAAAAATCTGTTTGCTCTTTTGAGAATTGGATTTCAGTACAGAATTCTGCTGGAGCAGCACTATTAACTGATGTGTTTTGAAAAAAACATGTTTTCCCATGACAGTATCCCTTTAAGTACAGTATGATGCTTTCACAAAGAATTTTGGCAACATGGAAGGGTTTGGAAATTGGGTGTGTACAAAACCGGAAATTATTTTAAAATGTTTATTTAGAATGTTTGCCCAAATTTTAATTACATTTTAGCCAAAGGTCTGTGAATAGTTATACTGCTGTGGTTGGAATGCATATACAGTGTAATATTCCCATTATTCTTTGCTAGAAGCTTTTGAGTCTATTTGTGCAACTGCTACTCATTATACCTAGGATAAGTTAAATGTCTGATGAAGTAGGCCACGCATGGACTGATTTCCTTGTCATCAGAAGACAGTATATGCTGGAAGAGTTGGGTTTTTGCTTCATCTGGTGCCTGGTTCATCCTCCCAACAGATTCACAAGGCTGTTGGGCAATGTATTATAACAAGTTCTTATAACCTCTCGTCTGAGGTTCATTTCAGAAAACAATGCATTTTTGCTGTTGTAAATGGAGTTAGCAGATATACGCATATCCACCTATGGTGCATAAACACTTCAGAAGTGCAGTCATATGAAAAAGCTTGGGAACCCCTCTCAGCCTGCGTAATAATTTACTCCGCTTTCAACAAAAAAGATAACAGTGGTATGTCTTTCATTTCCCAGGAACATCTGAGTCCTGGGGTGTTTTCTGAACAAAGATTTTTAGTGAAGCAGTATTCAGTTGTATGAAATTAAATCAAATGTGAAATAATGGATGTGAAAAAATGTGGGTTCCCTTGTAATTTTGCTCATTTGAATGCATGTAACTGCTCAATACTGATTACTGGCAACACATAATTGGTTGGATTGACTTGTTAAGCCTTGAACTTTATAGGCAGGTGTGTCCAATCCTGAGAAAAGGTATTTAAGGTGACCAATTGCAAGTTTTGCTTCTGTTTGACTCTCCTCTGAAGAGTGACAGCATGGGATCCTCAAAGCAACTCTCAAAAGATCTAAAAACAAAGATTGTTCAGTATCATGGTTTAGGGGAAGGCTACAAAAAGCTATCTCAGAGGTTTAAACAGCGCCGGATTTCAATGTCGGGCACCCCTAGGCCGCACGGTCCGACCAGGCGGCCGCGCGGTCCTAGCGCCCACCTCACCTCCCCTTCCCAGCGCGCCGGCGAAAAAACGCCGGCGCAGCCACTGTAATTGCATGGGGACGTATAATGCGGCTGGGAGGCATGCCGCCCCTATTTTTTTGCCGCCCTAGGCCCGGGCCTATGGGGCCTTGCCGCAAATCCGGGCCTGGGTTTAAACTGTCATTTTCAACTGTAAGGAATGTAATCAAGAAATGTAAGGCCACAGGCACAAGTGCTGTAAAACCCAGGTCTGTCAGGCCAAGAAAAATACAGGAGTGGCATATGTGGAGGATTGTGAGAATGGTTACAGACAACCCAAAGATCACCTCCAAAGACCTGCAAGAACATCTTGCTGCAGATGGTGTATCTGTACATCGTTCTACAATTCAGCGCAATTTGCACAAAGAACATCTGTATGGCAGGGTGATGAGAAAGAAGCCCTTTCTGCACTCACGTCACAAACAGGGTCACTCATTTAGACAAGCCACAGTCACTTGAATACCATAGAAAATCTATGGGATGATTTGAAGCAGGCTGTCCATGCTCGGCAGTCATAAAATGTAACTGAACTGGAGAGATTTTGTATGGACGAATGGTCAAAAATAGCGCCATTCAGAATCTAGACACTCATCAAAGGTTATAGGAGGCGTCTAGAGGCTGTTACATTTGCAAAAGGAGCTCAACTAAGTATTGATGTAATATCTCTGTTGGGGTGCCCAAATTTATGCACCTGTCTAATTTTGTTATGATGCATATTGCCTGTTAATCCAATAAACTTTATGTCACTGCTGAAATACTACTGTTTCCATAAGGCATGTTTTATATTAAAAGGAAGTTGCTACTTTGAAAGCTCAGCCAATGATAAACAAAACTCCAAAGAATTAAGAGGGGTTCCCAAACTTTTTCATATGACTGTAATTGGGAAGGGTGACAGCAGACAATAGGTTTGAGGTGTTACATAATATGGATTGCTAAAAAATTAAGACAACACGTCAGTATCACACAAAAGCCGGGCACAGTGCCCAGAACACTATACAATGGTGTTCCAAGAAGTAACAGTGTTTCGATTCAATTAAAATTAGTAATGCAATGCTTATGCCTCATAGAGAATACTCCCACCTTAGCATCTTTGTATGAGGGCCCCAAAGCCTTTTAGAATTTTTAAGCTTCAGGCAAATTCAATGCCTGTAACTCATTATTTTGAACACAAATGTAAGACTTCTTAGTTTATGAAAAATATTATATGGCAATGGTTCTGTTTCTTTAATTAGGTCGCCGGCTGTCCGGCACTAATACAATTAGCATTGGCTTTAAAGAAAAGGCTTCTCTGTTGTTAACAAATAAATCCTTGGCAGAAGAGTTGTGTTTTTGGGTAAGGATGTGAACACTGATGACACACAGAGTGATAAACATCCAGTAACATCCAATAAATTTAAGACTTATAATAGGGCTGAGAAACATTTTCCCTGGGTTCCAGATTTCCAGCATCAGGTATGTCCATCCTGCAGTGCTTCCATATATAAGTTATTTCCCCATCTTCTCAAAGTCCTGACCTGCTGCTCACTTTATCTTCCCTTTAATAATACAAAAATGAGCAATAGATGGAACTATAATGCCCTAAATGTAGCTGCATTGCAGAGCTTGCACAGAAACGAGTACGGCTTCTTATACACACGAGTCTCAAGCACTGGCCTTACTCAGGCTCCGCTGCAGGTGAATCAAAACTATTTTATGCTGCTTGTTCCCTATTTATCTGCATGGCAATATTCACAATTCTTGAGAAGCTGATTGTGTGGCTGAGCCAGTGTTAGATTTCCCATATCATATCACTAAGGCCATCAACATAGAGTTTAGAGGGAAGTTACTGCATTGTGGTTAAAATATCTGCAGGTCTATGTACCTAAGTCGCCCAAAATCCACTGATTTCCCTTCTGCTTGGTTACTGTCTTGAGGAAATAGAAAAATAGAAAAGTGTAACCTGTGTCTACTCTAGGGATGTACCAAATCCAGCATTCGGTTTGGGATGTGGTTGAATCTGAGCCTTTTTTTAGCAAGATTCAGGCAAGAGCCAGGTCCAACCAAATCTGAACCCTAAAAAATGTGAAAAACTTGCAGCATGCATTGCCGATTTCCACCAGCGCAGCAGCAGCAATTTTTAGCCAAAGGCAAGTGTTTGGATTCGGTATTCAGTGTAAAGGATTTGGATGAATCCAGAATCAGTGGGTAATGCATCCCTAGTCTATTTTGTCAATACCTTGTGTCCCTGTAAAGTCACTAGAAACAACATTTCGCTTGCTGTAAATGGATCAAGTGCATAACATAAATATTTGCAGTGGAATGAAATATGCAGGGCAGTTTTGGGTGTCAAGTCCTTAAAAAGGATATTGATGAGCTGGAAACAGTGCAGGGGCGTGTAACTAAATCAGCAATGGGGTAATATTTAAACTAGGAAAGACTATTAAAGCTGGGTTGTGTTCTCTGGGGAACTTTGAGACTTGCGATGGGACATCATTTGTACAAATATGTTTTTATTACTTAAAAGATGAGGGGGGAGGGGGCAACACACAATAGACCAAGGGCAAGAAGTCAACACTGGTAAAGGGAATTGTTACCATGAGGACAGTGAGTCTGTGGAATGAGTCTTCCTGTTGATGCCTTTAAAAGATGATTGGATATCTTCTTGTTCATGCTAAATATGTAAGGCTACAGTTAGTCTCATGTACAGTATATAGAAATCAAGAGCGCTCAGTCTAACCCACATTGTCCCATTGCCCAGCTGCTATTTATCAGCTTTATGTATTTCTACGGGCATGAATGTGAATTTTCCGGGGGTAAGAACTAAAACCATTGTCTTCTACACAGTTTAACGTGTGCGCTCTGGCCCAATTTTAACTTCAATAGCCGCCCACCGTTATTACTTAGGGCTCTTACACACGGGCGTTCCGACCTGCGCTCCCCTGCGTTCCGTTTTTTTGGCGTTCAGCCGCAGGGGAGCACAGGAATAGACGCAAGTCATTATTTGAAATGGGGCTGTACTCACTCAGGCGCGTGTAGGCGCCGAACGCAGGTTCAGACGCAACATGCTGCATTTTTCCTGCGTTCGGCGCCTACACGCGCCTGAGTGAGTACAGCCCCATTTCAAATAATGACTTGCGTCTATTCCTGCGCTCCCCTGTGGCTGAACGCCAAAAAACGGAACGCAGGGGAGCGCAGGTCGGAACGCCCGTGTGTAAGAGCCCTTATAGTAGAGCCTCTGAAGCAGTAAACACGTATTTGTTTAAAAGTGCAGGGTAACGGAACTTCATATTTAAATGCATAGAAAACCCTTTTTAGTTTGGTGTCACTGTTCTTTTAAAGGGCATGTAAAGGCAAAGAAATTAAATCCTATTTTTACTTTCTTTAATGAAAGAGAAACCTATCTCCAATATACTTTAATTAAAAAATATGTACCGTTTTTATAAGAAACTTGACTGTATGCAGTGAAATTCTCACTTCATTTACAGCTGTGGATAGGAATTGTCAGATGGTCCCTAACTGCTGAGCAGGGAAACAATCATACTTATGAACAGCAGGGGGAGCCCCCGCCTTACTTCCCAGCCATGCAGGACTCAAGCAGCTTTGTTTATGATGATCCCTAAGCAGCCCAGACCACACTGAGCATGTGCACAGTCTTAGTCTTGCAAAGATGTTTAACAAAGTTACAAGATGGTGACCCCCTGTAGCCAACTTTGAAAGCATAAATTATTTGTTTGATTAGGCTTGTGGTGCAGTAAGTTCATGTTTATATTTAGTATACAAAATACAGTCACCCACGATTTTTAAAAGCGAGTTCTGAAGACAAATTGTTCATTTTGTCTTTGCATGCAGCTACATGCAAATCGCCAGCTATTATGCACATAGCGCGATTTGAGATCGCATGTAGCTCGATTTAGACCGTTTTTGGAGCGATTTGTCAAAAATAGCATGTACATAGAGAAGTAGTGAAATCTCCTACAAGCGCGCACACACACGCACACACGCACACACGCACACACGCACACACGCACACACACACACTAGCCGCTATAGTATGTAAATTCTTGCACTGGCGTAATGATGTGGAGACAACGCGCCGAGGGAATGAACGCCAAGACGACTCCCTGTTCTTGTGTTGGTGGAGAATGTAGTGTGAAGCACTATGGGATATAAATCGTTTGGCATCAAAAGTCGCGCAAAATCTTTCCTGCACAAAGACGATCTCATTGTCGCGGCGACTTACTTTTTAAAAATCGCGGGCGACTAATCTCCCCGTGTGCCCCTACCCTAACTGTACCTTATGGGGGTTATTTATTAAAGTCAGAATGGTAAAAACTTGGAAAATTCTAGCTTTTTTACTAATACTCCACCTTCAACCTGTTGAGGTCCTGTAGAAGTCAATGGCAGATATCCTATTTGCGATTTTAAGATATTATTCAGTATGGATTCAGTATGATATTCTGAACAAATTCAGATTTTGCTCAGGACAATCAGTAAAAGTTGTGGTTTTCGTGCGACAATCTGAAAAAAATGCTTTTTTCATGTTTTTTTAAATAATAAATAAGGTCAAAACATGGATTCTACTTTGGTTGGACTTTTTATATTTAAATAATTAGAAAAACTTGGATTTTGATAAATAACCCCCTAAGTGTCATTTCATAGAAAAGCATTTAACTTTTTCAGTGTAACTTGTACTTTAAGGCAAAGACACACAGTGAATCGCCAGCTGAAACCAGGGTTGGTAACTTTGCTTGGGATCTGGGGTTTTCCATATAAGGGATCAGGGATGTACTAAAAATCATGTAAACATGAAATAAACCCAATAGGATTGTTTTGCCTCCAATATAGATTCATGCAGCTTAGTTACCATCAAATACATGGTACTATTTTATTATTACAGAGAAAAAGTAAATCAATTTTTAAATTTTGAATTATTTGCTTACAATTTGAAACTTTCTTGGTAACAGATTTTTGGATAAGGGATCCCCATACTTATACAAGAGTTGGCAACCCTAGATGGGGTAAATTTCACCCATGTTTAGATGTCCAGATGTTGGCTGCAAATTTGGGTCTCTTCAATGAACACGATGAGACACAGATATTATTGGACAAGGTGGAAGGTTCCATCCGGTGAGCAGGGCTGTATTCTGGTGCTGCTCTAGGCACCGACCTCTCCTCCCCCATCAACTCATGAGCGAATGAAGTAGGAGGAAGTGACATCACAAAGTGCCGCGCATGCTTGTGACATCACTCACCACAACTTGCACCAGATACACACTTACCCCCATCCACCACCACTTTTGCAGGCAGATGTTTGTCGGAATAATTCTGACAGCAGGGGGAACAGATATTTTATTATAGTTATTTATAGACTTGAATTCCCAATAACCTGCAACTTTGTTCTTAAACAATACAATTAATAACTGCGGAATAAAAATTAAAATACTCAACAACAATTTGCATAAGATTTATTTAGGGAATCTAAATATTTCTTATATAAAAGCTATCATTGAAAATACAACATTTTAACCAATTTACATTTCCATTGCACAAAATGCAAGCAAATTACTCATTGCATACTAAAAAAAAAGAAACATTTCCAAATATTCCATTACAAAATGCTTCATAAATGCACATCTCTAAACCAATATGGTGAAGAATTAAAAGTCTGCTTAGAAATTACTAATTTTTGAACATTACTAAAAAAAAAACAACATTAAAGAGTGATTTTATTTTTTGCGTTCCAGGAAAGAGTGTGGGTGGAGTGTATGAAAGCAAGCAAGCTATGCTGCCACCAGACGTCACCCAACATGAATTTTATTAGAATTGATCCCGGTATTGACAAAAGCTGGTTGGAAAGCTCAGTTCCCTTTGCCATTTACAGAGGCAGCGTGATAGATACTGATGGAAGTGATGTGGAATAAATTGCTAAACCTACATAAAGGGACTCTTAACTCAAAGACCAAATGAGGGTAAAAATACTCTTCTGAACACATGCAATTTATAAAAATGTTCTATTTTTAGTGGTTTCTCATATATCAGCAGTTTTAGACTGCCAATACCAGGCTTTTAACATCAGTGCTTTCAGAATCAGTGAATTTAAGCTTAACTAGAGAAGTAGGAAAGAAATGGAATACATAGGGGTATATTTATCAAAGAATGAAGTTAATAGTGAAATTCCGCCACTTCCCATTCATTTCTATGGGGATTTTAAAGGCGTATTTATCAAAGGGTGAAACTTCACTTTCAACCATTGATAAATACGCCTTTCAAAATCCCATAGAAATGAATTGAGAGCTGCGGAATTTCACTCTAGTGGCGGAACTTCACTCTTTGATAAATTTACCCCATTATGTTTTGAGCTTCTGTACCTGCCCAAGGCAATCACAACCCTTTAGCAGTAAAGATCTGTGTCTCCAAAGATGCCCAAGTAGCTCCCCATCTTCTTTTCTGCTGATTCACTGCACATGCTCTGTGCTGCTGTCACTTACTGAGCTTAGGGACTCACTCACAATATACAGTACATATAAAATACAGGTATGGAACCGGTTATCCAGAATGCTTGAGATCTGGTGTTTTACAGATAATGGATCTTTCTGTAATTTAGATCTTTATACTACTAGAAAATCATGTAAACATTAAATAAACCCAACAGGCTGGTTTTCCTTCCAATAAGGATTAATTATACAGTATCTCTGTTGAGATTAAGTACAAGTTACTGTTTTATTATTACAGAGAAAAAGGAAATCATTTTTAAAAATGTGAATTATTTGGAAAAAAATGGAGTCTATGAGAGACCACTTTCTGGATAATGGGTTTCCGGATAATGGATCACATACCTGTATGTCACAATATAAGGCTGAGGCTGATTAGTAAATAATTATTTTTACATGACACATCAGAAACCAGTACAATTAGCACCAGAATGTAATAATTAGCCCTGTAGCATCATCTTATATTGCTGGCCAACCTAATTTTCTGCTGGATAATTTGCTTCTTATTAGCTGCTCAATGCACACTGAGCATGTGCAGTGTCATTGACACTCCTGTGACAAATTTGAAGACCTGGATCATTACTACTATAGAGATGATGAACCTTTAGGATGGTTCAGTAATTTTAACATATAAAATAATGGCATTTCCAGCCATATAAATTTTTAGAGTTCAGTTCACCTATAACTGACTATGCAGCACCTGCGTAGTCCACCAACTCTAACATTAACAGTGTCACCTGGGTCAATATGAAACCGCAAGAGCTGTGAAAAGCCTGACATTAACAGTCTAAAAATGCTAATATCTAATCAGTAAAAAAAAAATAGAAAATGAATGTAAATTACAAAAAAGCTCAGAAAAGCACTGAGTAGCGTTACTAATTTGGGGGTGGGGGTAGAGTTCAGACTCCCTTTAAGTTATCATTTTTGCGGATATTTGGAGGCAAGCAGCACTTCAGATTTATGGAAACCATAAAGATAGCAGAAAGTCATTAAAGAGCCACAAGGCACTTAAATTCATAGAAAACTCTACACTGCTTGCTGCTGAAAGTCTCAGAAGTAGTGCAGGAGATTTAGGTGCAACTGAACAAATCTACAATGGCACAGACTGTACTTTATCATAAGTGATGGGGGAGTGTGGTCCCAGTGTGCTGGATGGAGGGTAAGAAAGTCACTGACCCACTGTGCTTTTTTTGTGGCAAAACAGTGATATATATATATATATATATATATATATATATAGATATATATATAGATATATATATATAGATATATATATATAGATATATATATATATATATATATATATATATATATATATATATATATATATATATATATATATATATATATATATATATATATATATATAATACACAAGAGCCATGAATATCCTGTAAATTATATCTTTATAAATGGTGAGTTCTGATGTCATCAGTTATAAACAGTAAGTTCTGATGTCATTTCTGTCACATGACTCACTGAAACTTGTGTATTATAATAAATAAAGTACCCCCAGTTGCAAAATATGAGGATATTAGAAGTTACCTCGGAGTTCCATGACCTGACCTTCAGCCTCGTGTTTTTATATGGTCATGAAACTCCTTGGTAACTTATAATATCCTTATATTTACAAGAGGGGGTACTTTATTCACTATATAAACAGTGACTAGTGATGTCATCAGTTATAAACGGTGAGTAGTGATGTCATTTTTGTCACGTCTCCTAAAACTTGTGTATTATAATAAATAAAGTACCCTAGTTGGAAAAAATGTTTTATACACACACACACACACACACACACACACACACACACACACACACACATACATACATACATACATACATACATACATACATATATATATATATATATATATATATATATGATATTCCTTGCAAGTGAACAAGGGGTTCATTTAGGGAACCCTTATACAGACAGATGAACCAGTATATGGAAGACTAAAACAAGACCAAAGCTTGCCAGCTTTCATGGAAGCGATAATACAGGACAAGAGCAGTCGGTTAAACATGAGAAATGACAAAAGTAAATCCTCAAAGTGTAAATTATTTTGTAAAATAAAAAGACAAGATGTGGAAGGTGCAATCGTGCAGCTATTTAACAGAGAGGAAGATTGTTTGTTTGCCCTGCTATGTGCAAAATGAGGAAGCATAACCGATTGTTACAGACTCATTGGCTCATCCGAGGGCCAATCATGCTTGATCCTTTTAAGGAGCCCTCTCAATGTACTCTGAATTATTAAAGGTACTGAAAAGGAGACTATAACAATGTGAGGTGAGTTGTGGGGGATGGACAGTTTTAGCATGGGAACTGGGACATTATGTTTTATTAGGAACCAGTGTCTTGGTATGAAATTAAATATTAGGTGGAATCCCGTGGGGTGTTCATGTCAGCTGATGTGTGATGTTATCCAATTATTTGAAGTCGGGGAGCTTACCCCTTTTATTATGCCACCAACAGTATCAACGTTTCGGGGGGGGAATCCTTCCTTCACAAGGACCACCGGGAGCCTATGAATCACAGAAACTCCCCATGAGAAGAAAAGGCTTATTATAAATGTTATATTCACATAGGGGCAAATTCATCATGAGGTAGGAAATAAATTGCACTGCAAAAATATAGAGGAAATGCATTAAGAATTCTTGTTTTTTCTTTATTTTTCCCAACATTCTGAAAGCAGTCACCAGTTTTTTGCTCCAAAACCGATAAAGAAACGTTACCAATTTGGCTTACAAGTCACGTGATTTTAAGGATTTGTATTGTCTTTGGCGAGGCACGACCATTCAGTCGAATCTCTATGGAAGAGAATATGGCTCTGTCTTATTGTATTTACAGTAGAACTTTTTTTTCAGGGGACCAGAAAAAAATTATATCAAATCCAGGAAAATGTAAAATCAGGGAAATGTATTATGCATAATATATAGGTGGGACCACAAAACAACAATGTCAAATGAGGGAAATCAGAGGATGTAAAATTGAGGTTCCACTGTATTTATAAAAGTATTTTCCACCTTTCTTCCTCTAGAAATTGTCTCCATAGGAGCCAAAAATGTTACAGAGGCAGTAAACACCTATACACACACGCGCAGGCAGAACCAGAATGTTCATTTTCTGCTTTAATGCACGAAATAAGAAAACAGACATTTCTTAAAGAGATACTGACACCAAAAACTCTTTTTTAATCTATCATAATATTGTGTTTGAAAGCTACTTATAATTTTGCCATAAAGTATTTGCACAATGCTTTTACATTACCTGTCTGGAGCACAGTGTTACTGTATGTAGGGGCTGCCATATTTATGCAGCAGGAGTCCGTTAGCATTAGACACTTTAACTGACAGGCTGAGATGGGACAGTCAGGTTGGCAAAACAGTCAGGTTTAGAAACTTTAACTAACAAATTACTTACAAAAACAAACCTCTCAGCAAACAACATGACCTATAGGTAAGTTTTAGGGGCCCATTCATTAAGTTCGAGTGAAGGAATAGAAGAAAAAAAACTTCGAATTTCAAAGTGTTTTTTTTGGCTACTTCGACCATCGAATGGGCTACTTCAACCTTTGACTTCGAATCGAACGATTCGAACTAAAAATCTTTCAACTATTCGACCATTCGATAGTCGAAGTACTGTCTCTTTAAGAAAAAACTTCGACCCCCTAGTTCGCCACCTAAAAACTACCGAACTCAATGGGGCAAATTCACTAACATTCGTAGTTTCGCCAGGTGCAACTTCGCTGCACTTCGCCAGGCGTAGTTTCGCCAGCGCTCAGCAAATTCACTAAAATCCGAAGTTGCGCACAGGGGTAGCGTAAGATTGCGAAGTTGCGCTAGCGTTGATTCGCTAAGTGAAGCGAAGTTACGCTAGTGAAGGCTAATTTGCATACGGCGCCAAATTCAAATTTCAATGGAGGAATACGTATCAGCACTACAAATGGCTAGAAAAGCTTCAAAACATCAAATAAAAATTTTATTTTGCCCTACACATGTGCCATGAGTCAGGAAATGTAGGGGGGAAGGAGGGGAGCCCCAAAAAAAATTTCGATCTTTTTCAGCCTATCACCCATAATGTAGAAAACACGCCAGCGTTTTTTGGGACTTAGAAAAATTTTTGACTTTTTTTGAAGCAATCCCGATCTACTCTATTGCGCTTCGCCTGGTCTGAGGTGGCGAAGGAAGTCTAGCGTAAAAGGTAGCGTTCAGTACACTGCGCGCGTTAGTGAATTTGCGTAGTTACGTCGCTAGCGAAACTTCGAGGCGTAAGGGTGCGAAGTAACACTAGCGAAACTACGCCAGCGTTCGTTAGTGAATTTGCGCAGTAACGAAAATGCCAAACGCTAGCGAATTAACGCTAGCGTTCGGCGCTTAGTGAATTTGCCCCAATGTTAGCCTATGGGGAAGGTCCGCATAGGCTTGCCAAACTTTTTTTGGTCGAAGGATAATCCATCCCCAGTCGAATATCGAGGGTTAATTAACCCTCGATATTCGACCCTTGATGAATTTGCCCCTAGATGTACGTTCATATTTTAAAAAGTCGTTTTTTAGTGTCAGTATCACTTTAAGTAAAACAATAGGCTAAATGTGTGTTCAGCACAAGGTATATTCGTTGGGCTCAGTCGAATGAGGTGAAACTCGGTTATTTTCTTAACATCTTTAAAAAAAAATAAAAAACCTTCCAGACATTGGTGGTAAAATGTGAAAAGAAAGGAATTTCTCTCCAATCCCAGATAAATCTGACCCCTAAGTGTTCAGGAAGTGAAAGTAAATCGCTCAGACATACTGCTCACATATCCAGGTCCTGAGTGAAAACGACGGCTCAGCCATCCTCAGTCAATAAGTTTTCTCCTACAATTAAAAGCTTTTTCTTACCAAACGGCCGTGTGCAATGTATTGGAGGCATGGGCGTACAACGCAGCATTTGAAGAACTACAAACAATGCGTCTGGCTGTACTTCATGGTTATTGTAAAGCTCAATAGAAATAATTATAATAAAAACCAACAAAACAAAATAAATAAGCATTCAAAGTTAAAGGCCACTCAATAGAACAGATTGCAGACAGTTTAGAACAAGGAGATGGATACATCCCCAAAAATCTACATATGTGACTTGTAGATGTATGTACATAATTACACCTTAAGTCCCCTTCTATTAAATATATATATATATATATATATATATATATATATATATATATATATATATATATATATATATATATATATATATATATATATATATATATATTTTTTTTTACATAAAGAATTGTTTTTATAGTTTAGCATTTGGGCACTGACCCACAAAGCTGCTTCTTTTCGGGTAAAACCACTGCTATTAATTTGGCATCTTCTACGGTCAGCTGATTCCATTCATTTGGCATGGGAACTGCCCAGCCTGTAGCTCAAGCGAGGAGAACAAAGACCTTATGAAAGTATAGGCATCCTTGCTTTCTGGCAGCACTCACTTACTCACAGGCAGTCCCATTCCCATGCCCTCTAAGGGAAACAATTTACTTGGCTCTCCAAACAACGCTTGCAGGAAGCCATCGATAGTAATGGCAACCACCAGTCACTTTCCACACAGGGTAAATTTCTGACCACAAATGTATCTAATGGTCATAATCTGCATTGTGACGAGTAGTTGTTATGGCTATGGTTGCTATGGCTGCTAGCACGCACAAAGTATTGGAGAAGTAGTATTTGGCAAAGAATTGTTTTTCTGCCAGTGAGAATACGTCAAACGTCACATTAATCCTAATAGCAAGAAGTATCAGCCTTCAATTTTGGGCATTTTGAAGGGCATTTTGGGTATTGCCTGGAAGGTTGCAGAAACTGAAATACCTACCATGCAGGTACCCTTTTTGTTATCCCACATAACAAGTGGAAGAAACGTCTCTACTTCTACAATACATTAGGAAACTATATAGTTTAACTTTCATCTTGCTCCATTATATGAGAAAATTCATAACAGGTATTATTTATATTGTGGTTTTAAATGACACACTTTCTGAAAAGCCTTTTACTGATCTCTTCCTGCTCTGCAAAAAATGTATCTGCCCTACAAACCAAAAAGCAACTTCTTGGGTTAAAAAGATAGTAATCGCCCCTTTATATTTTTCAAAAAGATATCCGACAAAGGGCATGGGAAACATTAACGCTCACATGAAAATACTCTACCACAACGGAGCAAACTGTTCTCTTTGCTACACTTTCCACCGTTAAAATGAACGTGCCGTATAGAGTGGAATGGATCTGGTCTCACTAAAACTCACACATAACAAGATGGCTTTAAAGATCTCCCCCCAGATCTGAAATTCTAGAGAGCTCAACCCAACAAATAAAACTAGTTTAAGAGCACTTGGTTGCGCTTGGTAGGGTGTAAGCTTTCGTGGTCCGGTGTTTCTTAGAAAAACCAACACTGTCTAGGTATTTCTAGCAATACTAGTTAACAAAATGTAAAATCCCAAACATAACTGCTTTTATAGGTTTTCAATTTCCATAATTCTATCAAGGTTTTAGCAACAAATAAATATGCCAAGACAAAGACCTGGTCTGTACAGAGAAATCAGGAATCAGGAATTCTTGTCAGTGGGATTTTATGTTGCAGAGTTCATGAGGAATTCTGGGGTAGAGGAAGTAAGAGCTTTCCATTATCGCATTATCTTGGCAATGGACAAAGGCTTAGAATCGTCCAAAAGAAGTGGTTGTGGGGCTCATAGGAAGTAAGAGCTTTCCATTATCGCATTATCTTGGCAATGGACAAAGGCTTAGAATCGTCCAAAAGAAGTGGTTGTGGGGCTCATACTATGTTGATGCCAGAGAGCAAAGTCCTTTTGCTGCAGAATGGGCCTCCATTGAGCTGGCTGCCTTTAAGAGACATCTTGAGTTCCATTTCACAAGCTATGATGGCGGCGTTCAGTTCCACTTGAGCTCGGTGGACAACATAAAACATAAGTGCTATGCTTATAATGATCTGTGAATTGAGAGAGAAGATGATTAAAGGTTTGCGTTACAGAAGCAAGCATACGATAACAATTAGCACTCATTCATAATCCAAGCACGGCAAAAGCACTAGTTGCTTCCTTGGCTCTTCCATGTTAAAGATTATCCTGCCAATTTGAATTTCGTTAACATTAAAATATTAATAAAATTAATATTTGTGGTTTTTCAGTTATTTGGCTTTGTATTCGGCAGCTCTCCAGTTTGCAATTTCAGCGATTGCCTGAACAGAAAGATGAGTAATAAAAGTAGCAATAACAATAAATTTGTGCTCTTACAGAGCATTTGTTTTTGAGATGGCGGTCGATGACCCCCAGCTGAAAGCTGAAAAAGTCAAAAAAAGAATGCAAATAATGAAAAAATTATTAAAAAATATGAAGGTCACTTGAAAAGTTGCTTAAGGTGGTCATAGAAGTAACAATTACAATCGTTCATTCAGTACACACGTGAAGAGCTGAATCGTCAGATATACAGTTAGAAACAATAGAATTCTACCTGTATCGGACGATTGAGCACTAACAATGGGCGATGTTTTGGCAACCAATCAAAATTTTCTGTCCAGCCCGATCGATGAGCCAACCGATATCCAAGTCTTCTGCCAATATCAGTCGGCTCTTTTCCCACCATACATGCACCGAATATTGAATGGAAATTAGTTTTGTATGATATTATGTGTTGTGCCTATGGCCACCTTTAGACTTAAGATGGCCATAGACAGATATGCCTGAATTTTCTGTCCAGCCCGATCGATGAGCCAACCGATATCCAAGTCTTCTGCCAATATCAGTCGGCTCTTTTCCCACCATACATGCACCGAATATTGAATGGAAATTAGTTTTGTATGATATTATGTGTTGTGCCTATGGCCACCTTTAGACTTAAGATGGCCATAGACAGATATGCCTTCAATATTGGATGAACGATCATGCGGTGCAATCTCCCGACTTGTCACTAACTATTCAGATCAAATAACGTAGTAAAAAAAACAGATCAGACGATGTTCTGCCCCTGACAGCAATAGTATGAAAGTTATTGTTAGCCGACGGAAATCTTCTAACCTGTGCGATTGACTAAATGACTGATCGCTATGGCATGAAATGTCGGGACACTCCACTCTGAAAAACATACGAAACAAAGATCAAATCTTTGCGTCTATGGCCAGCTTTAGCCATTCTATAACTAATGAGATTCTCAATTGAAAACAGATTCTTCCTCTGCTTGGTTATATTGCATCTATAGGGAATGCCCCAGCCATAGCAAGTGCAAGACACCCATCAGTTGCAGCAAAGGGATAAGGTTCTAAACTAAGCCTTGATAATCTCTGCCTGTTTCCATTGCACATTCAAACTATGCTCCTTAAAGGGATACGGTCATGGGAAAAACATTTTTTTTCAAAATGAATCAGTTAATAGTGCTGTTCCGGCAGAATTCTACACTGAAATCCATTTCTCAAAAGAGCAAACAGATTTTTTTTATATTCAATTTTGAAATCTGACATGGGGCTAGACATTGTCAATTTCCCAGCTGCCCCTGGTCATGTGGCTTGTGCCTGCACTTTAGGAGAGAAATGCTTTCTGGCAGGCTGCTGTTTTTCCTTCTCAATGTAACTGAATGTGTCTCAGTGGGACATGGGTTTTTACTATTGAGTGTTGTTCTTAGATCTACCAGGCAGCTGTTATCTTGTGTTAGGGAGCTGTTATCTGGTTACCTTCCCATTGTTCTTTTGTTTGGCTGCTAGAGGGGAAAAGGGAGGCGGTGATATCACTCTATCTTGCAGTACAGCAGTAAAGAGTGATTGAAGTTTATCAGAGCACAAGTCACATGATTTGGGGCAGCTGGGGAATTGACAATATGTCTAGCCCCATGTCAGATTTCAAAATTGAATATAAAAAAAATCTGTTTCTCTTTTGAGAAATGGATTTCATTGTAGAATTCTGCCGGAACAGCACTATTAACTGATTCATTTTGAAAAAAAAAATGTTTTTCCCATGACAGTATCCCTTTAAATTCTCCCCCTGTAATACCAGCACATTGACGCAGGTCCGGATGACTTTCAAAAGAAAGCTTTATTTCTGTGTTCTAGAACCCACAGGGCCAGGTGTTCTGTGGCTCATATGCAAAGTGGAAAGAAAAACCCCATAACCATTTGCATTTTTTTATTGCTTAATCAAACAAAAAGCCGAGAAATATACCAGAAGCCCCAAATAATGAACTGAATGGGATTGTTTATAAAAAGTTAATAAAAGCTTCCTATTAATCACTACCTTCCTCCTCCATCATAATGTTCTCTAATAATCTCTGCGTTCAAGCACTGGCCATGGTAATCAATTGTGTATCTAGCGGACAAGCTATAAATGAGATTCTGGCATGGCAATAAAGCAGGGTTGAACAGAAGGGGCTGCATACTCCTGACAAGGGTTGGTCTGTAGATCAGAGCCATGTACTCTGTTTCTTCAGGAATAGGAGCTGGTACAAAAGCCGACAGTCGTTGCTGACAGTCGTTGCTGACAGTCGTTCAAAAGAGTTGAAAGGGCTGAGAACTCAAAGCTTTACTAAGAAAGTTCAATGTTGTATTTAAATTAAAGGAAAAGTAAAATCACTGGGAGGTGGGGAGGCGCCAAGGAGAAGGAAAAGCATATTTACTTGTGGGTGCCAAAAGTTAGGCACCCCCAAGTGATTATATATACTTACCTAAAACCCCAGGGCGGTGCTCCTATCAGCAGAAAACTGCCCCGGTCTGGGGTTTCTTCCAGCGAGCAGCACGGATCGATCAGCTTCCTTCTTCTTTCTTCAAATTTTCCGGGCAGATGCATGCGCAGTACAATGAAATAGCCGACTTCTTCATTAAAGTTCGGCTTTTCGCGCTACTGTGCATGCGCACCCGCGATTAGAAAGAAGAAGCCGATCGTTCCGTGGTGTTCGATGGAACGAGCCCGGGCCGGTGCCTGTATTTGCTGATAGGAGCACCAGCCTGAGGTTTCAGGTAAGTATATACAGGTATGGGACCTATTATCCTGAATCCTTGGGACCTGGGGTTTTCTGGATAACGGATCTTTTCCATAATTTAGATCTTCACACCTTAAGTCTACTAGAAAATCATGTTAATATTAAATAAACACAATAGGCTGGTTTTGCTTCCAATAAGGATTAATTATATCTTAGTTTGGATCATGTACAAGCTACTGTTTTATTATTACAGAGAAAAAGGAAATAATTTTAAAAAATGTGGAATATTTTGATAAAATGGAGTCTATGGGAGATGGCCTTTCTGTAATTTGGAACTTTCTGGTTAACTGGTTTCCGGATAACAGATTCCATACCTGTACAATCACTTGGGGGTGCCTAACTGCCTTTCTTTCACCTTTAAGGAGTGCCTCCATCTTGTTCTGGTATCCTAGGCATTCCCTGCACAGCACGGAACTTATTCACTGATTTTAGGTACTGTTTGGTACTGTTTATTTTTATTTGTATAATGCGCTGTCATTTTTAATAAATTCTATAATTTTTTACTCAAAGGGTGTTTCTGTAAGGTGTAGCATGGTGGCTTATCTCTGGATACTCCAGTCCCAGGTATACTGAATAATTGTTACCTGCAACATTTACAGCCTTGCATAAAGATTTTACATAATATGTGAAACAAAAACAGAATTAAGTGGGTGTTTAGAATAAGAACAGAAGGTGACATACCTGCAAGCTGAAGATGAAGTATCCGCTCACACTTTGCTCTGCAATGACATCCTCTATTGTACGTAATGTGGTTCCTAGGTAGGAATTTAAGAGCTGAGTAGGAAAAAGGCCAATGGAAGAAGCAGCTAGATAGTTGGGTAGAGACAGGTCTGTAATCTAAAGATAAAAAAATAAAAGTTTACATTAAAAAAAATTCTTAAACTTATCTACCAAAAATGTGTTCTGGGGAGAAAAGGCTTGAGTGCCAATAAATTATCTAATTCCACATGAACCTTGTGATAATAACAGCCACTCATTCTCTCTCCCTCTTCTGTTACCCTCTGCAACCCGTATATATTCCACCGATGATCCATCAACCCTATATATAAAGAAATGACATTTGAGTTTCAGTTCCTGAGCATCCCTCATTATGGAAGTACAGGTATAGGATCTGTTATCTGGAAACCAGTTATCCAGAAATTACAGGAAGCCCATCTCCAATAGACTCCATTATAATAAAATAGTTCAAATTTTAAACAATTATTTCCTTTTTCTCTGTAAATAATAAAACAGTAATTTGTACTTAATCCCAACTAAGATATAATGAATCCTTTATTGGAGGCAACACAATCCTATGAGGTTTAGTGTTTAAATTATTTTTTAATAGATTTAAGGGATGAAGGCCCAAATTAAAGAAAGATCCATTATCCAGAAAACCCCCGGATAACAGGTCTCATACCTTTACCCTTGTGTTATTCAGGTCCTAAAGTGCTGCTGTTTAGCGAGTTTCCAGTACAAGCTCACTCATTGCAGAGTACAGGCATGGGATCCGTTATCAGGAAATCCATTATCCAGAAAGCTCTGAATTACGGAATAGCCTCCATTTTATCCAAATTTATAAAAGTGATTTCCTTTTTCTCTATAATAATAATAATAAAACAGTAGCTTGTGCTTGATCCCAACTAAGATATAATTAATCTTCGCTGGAAGCAAAAGAAGCCTATTGGGTTTATTTAATGTGTAAAGGATTTTCTAGTAGACTTAAGGTATGAAGATCCAAATTACAGAAAGATCTGTTATCCACAAAACCCCATGCCCCAAGCATTCTGGATAACAGTTCTCGTACCTGTACATAGAAAGGGCTTCCTGCAGTGGCTTCTTGCAGTTAAATAGCTTTACAATGAGTTCTAACATAGGTATAGAAAGCTTTTTTATAGAAACATCTTCATTCCTGACCAGCTGTGGAAAGTTGTTACAAGTGGCTTCAGTATGAAGCCGAGAGGATTTTAGCTATTATTATTTTGACATTTTTTAATCTCGAGCCCTCGCGCTATCGTTCTAAAGCCTGAGGCATAGAAAATATTCAGATAAGCATTTTCTATAACACACATTGATTTTACTTTCATGTCCTGCCCTTACAGGAAACTATACACAGTATTTACTGCCATTCTCTGCCAGCACACCCAATTACTGTATAAAAGCTCCTGGGGAGAAAGCATCCCGGGCTTCCTGGCTGCGGCACTCTGTTTACTAAAATATATGTCCATATTAAAAGGACCAATCATGACAAAAATTAAAGTTCTCTCGGTGTTTTGTTAGCCTCCACTGTTAAGATTGGGGGTTTGCTTCAGAGGCTTGAATTCAGTGTTAAATATGTTATATATTACGTTTTTTTTATGAGTTATATGTAAACAAGCTGCTCTGTAGCCATGGGGCAAGACATTCTAACTGAAATATGGCTATAAAATGAAAATATATCTTAAATAAACAGGACTTTTCTTGATAAAAGTTTATATGCCAAAAAAAAAAAAAAAAAATCTGAAATATTGCTGTGTAAGGCAGATGCCGATTTCCTTTTTCTCTGTGATAATAAAACAATACCTTGTACTTGATCCCAACTAACATATAATAAATCCTTATTGGAAGCAAAACCAGCCTATTGGGTTTATTAAATGTTTAAATTACTTTCTAATAGAATTTAGGTATGCAGTTTCCCAAGGCAGAACTAATCCAGACAATAAGGGCCCCAATAAAGGGGCCACTTGAGATGGCAGCCTAGAGGGCGAGAGCGCAGGCCGAGACGGTAGCTTATTGGGCGAGAGCGCCGGCCGAGAGGGCAGCCTAGTGGGCAAGAGTGCTAGTTGAAGGTGAATACAAAAGGGTATCAAAAGACATTAGAGCTATATAATCTGGAAATTGATATGGCAATTACACTGAAAATGATAAACTGACATTTTGTTCTTTCTTGCCCTTTAAATGAAAAGAAAGTAAACAATAGGAAACATATATCAGCGTGATGAGACATCTGAACAAGGTATTTCTGATGAGGAAAACTTTCTCTAGACCGATCAGTGTCCTGCTGTCCTGTCACTGCTTTTTAATGTATTAATCAATTTTTTTTTTTTACCTGGAAATCCATCTCTGAAAAACAAAACCTGTTCCAGCTGCACGTTTGAAAACAAAAGTAAATCTTCCAGTGTATGTGCATTGCTGCCATCTGAATCCCTATCTACCAACATGCAGATCATTTAAAGGAGATTTAAATGCAAAAAAAAAAAAGCATCCATTTTTACTTTCTTTAATGAAAAAGAAATCTATCTCCAATATGCTTTAATTAAAAAATGTCTACCGTTTTTATAATAAATCTGACTGTATGTAGTTTAATTCACCCTTCATTTTCCTTGCTCTGACTGCTGCAGAGAGGAAACTTCAGACGGTCCCTAACAGCTCTGCGGTCCCTGTAAAGCAGCTGGCGACTGTGTAGAGATTTGTATCGCAGACCCAGTGCAGTCTGCATATTCTGATTATTAATCAGTCTTACTGTATCAGCTTCTATGGCAGATATTATTTGACTTGTGCTGTTTTGATAATTTATGATGATCCCTAAGCTTAACCTCCCAACTGAAGCCCAGATCACACTGAGCATGTGCACAGTCTTTGTCTTACAAAGATGTTTAACAAAGTTACAAGATGGTGACCCCCTGTAGCCAACTTTGAAAACATAATATTTGTTTAATTAAGCTTCTGGTGTATCAAGTTTATGTTTATGTTTAGTATACAAAATACAGCATTTCTAGCATTAGTTTATTTTAGACTTTAGTTCCTCTTTAATTACAAGAGAATGTGCGGCAATACAGGAAGAGGCAAATCACAAATATAAATGAATGATATCTGCCACTGCAGAACGGCTTTTTATTTCAAATAAATAAAAGGAAATGACCTTTAAAATATCCACAGCTGCTACACTAAAAGGATGAAAGCCACACAGGGACCAATAAACATTACCTACTCTATACATTTAATAGATTGTTTTCACGTGGTAATTACAGCAAGTAGAGTCAAATAAATATATTAGAAAGGAAGAATGCCGGCAACTTCCATGTTCCAAACAGTAAAGTTCCCATGAAACAACCCCAAGAACAGACACCGGCAGCACAGTATGAAATATTTCCCTTAGTTTATCGCATTCTAGAACAGTTGGGTAGAAAATATAGATTGTGATAGCTGTAATGGAATAAGGTAGCTGTGCTCTAAGGGTGGCAACCCCACAGCCCTGGGACAGCTCCCCTTAATCTCACACAATTCTATGATGCTGTGTCAATCCAAAACTGCACTAACTCAACACAAACAGAAGAGGTTATTTTACAAAATAAACATTTTGGGTTTTATATATTAAAGTCCCAATGCCAAAAACTCAAAAGATTTCAGTTGTTTTTTTTAAAATATAAAATCCAAAGTATTTATTTTCATTGCATACCTTACACTATGTAAAGCACTGCATACATATGTGGTGCTGTATAAATAAATACGACAGAGCCCTATTCTCTTCCATAGAGATTCGGCCGAATCCTCGTACCTGGCTGAGCAGAATTTGAAACCTTCAAATCGCATGACTTCACTTTGACCCTTCCTATTTGTATATGCAAATTAGGATTTGATTCAGAATTCGGCAAAATCCAAAGTAGTGGACTATATATATATATATATATATATATATATATATATATATATATATATATATATATATATATATATATATATATATATATATATATATATATATATACTAAAAATGCCTTACCCTTTAAACAACACAGGGATTGTTTGTCCATATATTGCAATATATTTAAGCTGGCCAACTACGTCAAAGTCATCCCATATCTGGCCAGTCCTACGCTTAATTTTCATCTGATTCATTAAGAATTCAATTGCTTAATTATACATTTTACAAAGGGACTAAGTTTTACCTGCAACTTACTAGCTGCTTTCAAAGTAAAACTCCCAAACTTGGCTGCCCTTTTATTAGACACCAGTGGGATCACCTGACTATAGCTGGGAGGGGTGGGAGCTACAACATGGAGCTGGTCACTGCTCATGTATAACTATAACAAACAAGGGAAAGTTGTGCTCACCACTATTTTTTAAAACCATTAGGCGGGGGTGCAATGAGGGTGTGACCACAAAATACATATAGTCAACTACAAGAGTCCTCTGCACTCAACCCATTATCAATATATTTAAGACAGAGACATTTTGTGCATACTGCTACTAAAAAATGCCTTACCCTTTAAACAACACAGGGATTGTTTGTCCATAT
Source organism: Xenopus laevis (assembly GCF_017654675.1). Taxonomy (NCBI): domain Eukaryota; kingdom Metazoa; phylum Chordata; class Amphibia; order Anura; family Pipidae; genus Xenopus; species Xenopus laevis. The sequence continues at coordinate 112,254,197 of NC_054382.1, forward strand.
ATTGCAATATATTTAAGCTGGCCAACTACGTCAAAGTCATCCCATATCTGGCCAGTCCTATGCTCAATTTTATCTGATTCATTAAGAATTCTATTTCTTCATTATACATTTTACAAAGGGACTAAGTTTTACCTGCAACTTACTAGCTGCTTTCAAAGTAAAACTCCCAAACTTGGCTGCCCTTTTATTAGACACCAGTGGGATCACCTGACTATAGCTGGGAGTCAGGTGCACCCCCGCCTAATGGTTTTAAAAAATAGTGGTGAGCACAACTTTCCCTTGTTTGTTATAGTTATACAGGAGCAGTGACCAGCTCCATGTTGTAGCCCCCACCCTTCCCAGCTATAGTCAGGTGATCCCACTGGTGTCTAATAAAAGGGCAGCCAAGTATGGAGGTTTACTTTGAAAGCAGCAAGTAAGTTGCAGGTAAAACTTAGTCCCTTTGTAAAATGTATAATTAAGCAATTGAATTCTTAATGAATCAGATGAAAATTAAGCGTAGGACTGGCCATATATGGGATGACTTTGACGTAGTTGGCCAGCTTAAATATATTGCAATATATGGACAAACAATCCCTGTGTTGTTTAAAGGGTAAGGCATTTTTTAGTAGCAGTATGCACAAAATGTCTCTGTCTTAAATATATTGATAATGGGTTGAGTGCAGAGGACCTCTTGTAGTTGACTATATGTATTTTGTGGTCACACCCTCATTGCACCCCCGCCTAATGGTTTTAAAAAATAGTGGTGAGCACAACTTTCCCTTGTTTGTTATATATATATATATATATATATGTTTTTGGTAGTGGTTGATTTAAAAAATAAAAAAGTGGTGGTAAGATTAATTACCCCCTTAACGAAGTGAGGAATGGGTCACTAACCAGGGGAGGTTATGCACTGCCAACTTGTTGGGCTTCCAGGATCAAGGGATGAAAATTCAGGGAGCACCAATGAACCAGGGAGGTAGGAAAGGAGTAAAATGATCTGGGAGTAGAGGGAGCAGCAGCACAACGTCAGGGTGACAGGAGAAAGCAAGCGATCATTGTTAACCTGATAGGGAATTAAGCTGGAGGATAAACTATCTTCAATAGGTGATTACAGGCTTATTGCAACTGACACATTTCCTTTTGAACCAAATGGCAGCCTGACCTAAATTTTCATGTATTCTATGCAGAAAATGGAACCATTAATCATTTTCCCCAGAGGGCTTATACTGAAAACCCAAACAGCATTACAGAAATGACAGCAATCAGCAAGCAGCACAGCAGTACAATGCACAGATAATATCATACAACGTTTTCTTATAACACTCAATGCATGTATGCTGGCCTGCTGATCCCGACCAATACTATATACTGGAGACCTGTGCATAGGGTTGCCAGCTGTTTGGATTTCGCCCTGACAGCACTGTTTTTGGAAATCCAGATAGGACATTGAAGTGAATGACATGGCAATCGTACAATTGTAGATTGCCATGTCATCAGTTCCACCCATGATGTCACCCGTCCGTCTCCCCATGGCACCGGCCAGCCCCCTATGTCACCGGCCCACCCCCTGCCCATTTTCACACACAAAAAAAAAAAGGTGGAAACCCTACCTCTGCAGGTCCAGTCGGACAGACCCCCTGTCCCCTACCTGACATTCCACTATGACCCGTGCCCAGACCCGCTCCCTGACCCTACCCGCAGCAAGTGGTTAACTTACCTTCTTACACGGGGGCATGAGAAAACAGGAGAGAGTTCACTCTGGAGGTGTATCAAGCAGGTAAGAGGAAGAAAACAGCATTATTATCAGAGGTGGGAGGGAACACATCCACACTTCAGCCACACAGGCAAGAATACCCACGGACCAAGGGACTGATTCCCAAAACACAACAACGTGGTTATTCTGCGGGTACCTGTCATGATGCAGGTTTCTGCTATATACATATTCTATGGGTTAGGCCGGGGACTGGCCAAGTTTGTCAGTTTAATTTGCTAATGCACCCTGTAGGCCAGTGCATGCTAAATAAACCTTTCATTGTGATGACAGTGTCCCTTAAATAGCAGCATATCTAATACACTTACTTGTGCAAAGCCAGAGAGATCTGTGCACCCGTGAGTGTTAAGCCTCTTAATGAGGCCGGTTCTTTTTCTTGCAATAAATCACATGCAACGGTTCTAATTATTTCCTGGCATTGCCCAAGCAGCTGTAAATCTAACAGACTTCTGTGCCAAGTTGCAGCTGTTGCCAAAGTTTCAGTAATAAAACAAAGTCACAGATTTGTGTTTGTATCCTCACCGGCGCAGAATGACACCGCCACACACTGTATTTCATTGGTTTTTTTTTACACAGAGATGAAGATTTAAAACTCTGGTATCAGTCCATGCACATGTAGCTGTTGTACATGCTTATAATATAGAAGTACCCACAGGATGGTTCCTAAAATTCTCCACCTGGCACCTATTAAAAAAACAAAACTCCACCCAAAAAAAAAAACCACAATGCTTCATGCACAGGAGCTCAGGGTCAGATTGGGCCGGTGGGAAAGCAGGAAAAAAAACTGGTGGCCTCGACAACTCAGACCTGCTCCCCCGCCCTGGGTGCTGCACCCTTACATTCCCCCCAGCCCCAACAAGATAAACAAAGGTAAGAGTGGGGGAGGGGTAGGGGTGTAGGCCCCTGAGGACCCCTCCAGTCCAAAACTGTATGAGGTTATGGTAATGCAGCCAATGAGATGCATCAGTAGAGCTGAATCAGTATTTAGGATTAAATGGTCTACTACAGCTAATCTGGTTGCTTGGGGTTACTGCTCACTGTTAGTACATGAGCCCCACATCAATGGGCAGATTTATCAAAGGTAAATTTCAAATTTATGTGAATTTGTTTTTACTCTAATAAATTCAAAATATACTCACAACTCGAATGGAAGGTTATTTAAGAAAAAATCTGAACGTTTAATCGAATAGTCCCAAACCGAAATTTCTAATCAAGTTTTCCCTCTGAAAAACTTGAATGTCAGGAAGGCAATTAACATATTGAAATGGTTTAACTGACCTCTGCCATTGCCTTGAAAATGAACTCAGCAGGTTTTAGGTGGCGAATATTCAAATTAGAACTGTTTCCATGGTCGAGATATGTTAAATCTCACATTCGGATTGGGGAAATAAAATTCGAATGTGTGAATTTTGACACCAAAATATTAGAATTTTACTATTCGATCCTTAATAATTCGGCTATAATAAATCATAAGGTGGGGTTTCCAAATAGTAAGTAATAACTCACCACATCAAGGAAGTAGGGATGCACCAAATTTGGTTTGGATTCGGCCTTTTTCAGCAGGATTCGGATTCGGCCGCATCCTTCTGCCCAGCCGAACCGAATCTGTATTTGCATATCCAAATTAGGGGCGGGGAGGGAAATCATGTGACTTTTTGTCACAAAACAAGGAAGTAAAAAAGGTTTTCCCCTTCCCACCCCTAATTTGCATTCGCAAATTAGGATTGTTTGGTATTCGGCCAAATCTATGGTGTAGGATTCGGGGGTTCGGCCGAATCCAAAATAGTGGATTCGGGGGATCCCTACAAGGAAGAGGCCCGGGTGCACCGCTCTGAGCCCTCAGTACAGGGAGCGGACCAACCGATAATTCTTTGGAGCAGGCCCTCAATAAAGGCAATCTTCCACCAAGCAGTTGAATCAAAGTGAAATGGTTTATTGTGTCCACAGCCTTACGTGTTTCAGGTTACAAACACATAGGCTTAATAAATCTGCCCCTAAGTGGGGCTAAATGGCATATTTCTAAGCATGCTAATTTAATTTAACAAGAAAAAAAAAAAAAAGCATACAAACTGACATAAAGAGCATATTTATAAAGCTACCCATTTAGTGCATGCTTACAAAAAACTGCATAAGCTACATGTGGTTCATACATAACTGCAGTAATTTGGGGAGTTTATATGAGTAGGTGGCTTTTTACATGCCTGCATGAAAACTATATTTCTGTGCTGGGGGTTTCACTGCACCCACACGGTTGCCCCCTGCAAGTGTCTGGACTGTAGTTACAATACACAAGCCTCAATTGAAGCTATTGCCCGTGCCACTACAGATACATTTCACATTAATAATATTACTTAGTGAACCTGGCCTCCTTGCAAGTTGGCTAGACCTTTGTTTTGTTACACACCCAGAGAGGCTTTCACAAGTAGGCATGAGTTACAAGCTGACCAGTTATTTGAACAATCTGGCCATGGGTGAATAGAAAAAAATGCACCAATCAGCCCAAAATGGATCTTTAACTGAAAGTTAACAAGTTTTCAGACTAGAATGAGAAGGAATTTGACATTAAGCAGACATGCAGGTACTTAAAAGGTATCGTGTTTGTCTCCGATCCTGTTTTTTTAATAATAAATGAGGTCCAATCGTAGTTTCTAGTTTGTTTGATTAAATATTCGGATTCGGATAAATAAGGCACCACTGTGGGCCACAAAACGCCTAAAGCTACATTCCTACCGGGATTGCCAGTGGTAAAATCTACGCATCATATAGTGCCAATTTCGAGACTCCATGCTATCAGCTGTTAAGCAATTCTAGTGCACACAAGCATTATCAGTAAAAAAAATAATTTTATTGCAAAGTGTGGCGAAGCTTGGAAGAAGGGACACATTGTTGGCTCGGTACATTGCAGTAAAATTATTTTCGTAACTGATACAGCTTGTGCTTAAAAGGGATACTTTCTCTTGGAATACTGCAATAAAATGACTTCTCTATTGATAAAACTTGTGTGTCCTGAAATTGTGAGAAGCATTACCTCCAGTTCTTAGCAACCAAGTTCTTTGCTGCTTGAAATCAAACGAATAGCTTCCCATGGTACTGAAACCATGACTGTTGGTAGGTCAGCACATGTAAGGTAGCCATTAGATAATATATATATATATATTCATCATTTGTCCACAAAAGTCCAGCCCTATGAAACTACAGCCATTATCCGAAAACCCGTTATCCAGAAAGCTCAGAATTACAAATACAGAATAAAAGGCCATCTCCCATGGGGGCAAATTCACTAAAGCGTGAAGCGGCTAACGCAAGCGCAAATTCGCCAGCGTGACGTCATTTAGTTACTTTGCCGATTTACTAACGGGCGCTGGCGTAAATTCGCTAGCGAAGTGGACCTACTCTAGGGCTACTTCGTACCCTTACGGCAGGCATAGTTGCGCTATGGCAAAGGGACATAACTACGCTAATTCTCTAAAGGTGGCCATACACGGATAGATCCGCTCGTTTGGCGATGTCGCCAAACGAGCGGATCTCCCTCCGATATGCCCACCTTGAGGTGGGCAATATCGGGCTGATCCGATCGTGGGCCCTAGGGCCCAACGATCGGATCCTAGCGTTCACCAAACGGGCGGTCGGATCGCGGGACCGCATCAACGAACAGATGCGGCCGCGATCCGACGGGATTTTTAATCCCATCCGATCGAGATCTGGCCGACTTTCGGCCAGATCTCGATCGGGGAAGCCCGTCGGGGGCCCCCATACACGGGCCAATAAGCTGCCGACACGGTCTGTCGGCAGCTTTTATCGGCCCGTGTATGGCCACCTTTAGTTGCGTATTTTACTGAACGTTACCTCTTGCGTCAGACTTGCTTTCACCACCACAGACCAAGCGAAGTGCAATAGAGTAGATAGGAATTGCTTCAAAAAAAAAAAAAAAGTCCCAAAAAAAAATGCTGGTGTTCCTTTTTTAAGGGCAATAGGCTGAAAAAGATCGTAAATTGTTTTGGGGGCACCCTCCTTCCCCCCTACATTTCCTAACATTTGGCACCTAAACTATACAGTGGGCACATGTATAGGGCAAAATAACAACTCTTATTTTATGAAGCTTTCCCAGGCTTGTGTAGTGTAATGTATTTGCTACTACATGCACTTTAACTTGGCGCCGTATGCAAATTAGGCATCACTAGCATAACTTTGGTTTGCTTGATGAATTAATGGTAGCGCAACTTCGCTACCTTTCGCCTCCCTGAGAGCAACTTTGTATTTTAGTGAATTAGCGGCGCCCTGTCGAAACTTCGCCTGGCTAAGTGCTGCGAAGGCTGCGCTAGCGCAACTCCGCAGGTTTGGGAATTTGCCCCATAGACTATCCACATAATCCAAATATTTCCTTTTTCTCTGTAATAATAAAACAGTACCTTGTACTTGGATGCCAAATAAGATATAATTAATCCTTATTGGAAGCAAAACCAGCCTTTTAGGTTTATTTAATCTTCATATGATTTTAGACTTAAGGTATGAAGATCCAAATTCGGAAAGATCCATTATCCGAAATACCCCTGTTCCTGACCATTCTAGATAACAGGTACCATACCTGTAGAGTCATTTCAAAATACAGGTATGGGATCCAATATCCAGAAACCTGTTATCCAGAAAGTTCAATATTATAGAAAGGCAGTCTCCAATTGACTCCATTTTATCAAAATAATCCAAATTTTTAAAAATGATTTCCCTTTTCTCTGTTATAATAAAACACTACCTTGTACTTGATACAAATGGAGGTATAATTAATCCTTATTGGAGGCAAAACCAGCCTATTGGGTTTATTTGATATCTAAATGATTTTCTAATAGATTTAAGGTATGAAGATCCAAATTACAGAAAAATAAGTTATCTGGAAAACCCCAGGTCCCGATCATTCTGGATAATAGGTCCCATACCTGTACAAATGTTATTCTTGAAATATTCTAGAAACAATGCCGAGTTTTTAAAAGTATAAACTACCATGTTATATATTGACATTATATGAAACAGTTTCAATCACATGAATACTGCCTTTGTTCCACGTTTTCTTCAGTACTAGTCCTGCACGTTCTGATATTAAAGCAAGTAATACATGATGATGCATTTACAACCTTTATCTTAGGGACTGTGGATAACTGTTCATAAAGGATCTTTGCTCTTCTGCTTCTTCGTCAGAAATGTGTCAGCGAGTGATTGCAGCAAGAGGGTATAGATCATGTTAGCAAACACTTACGCATAGTGTGATCACCAGGACAGCACCGGGTCAGGACTACATGCCGACATTTCATCTTGCCACTAGGATGACTACAAATTAGTCATAAATAGTCCCAATTCTAGTAATGCAACAAATGATGCAAGAGGAAATGCAAAAGACATGTCAAGATAACCAAAGGTCCAGAACCGGATGGTATTTATCCCAGGGTACTAAACGAGCTTAGATCTGTGATTGCAAAACCGCTTTACTTAATTTTTCACAATTCATTGAGGTCTGACATGGTGCCAAGAGACTAGCGAATTGCTAATGTGGTGCTACTATTCAAAATGGGATGCCGCTCCCAGCCTCTGAACTATAGGCCGGTTAGTCAGACGTCAGTGGTAGAAAAGCTTTTTGAAGGAGTATTAAGGGAGAAGATACTTGACTTCATTGCAAATAATAATACTGTGAGTTGGGGCAAGCATGGTTTTATGCGTAATAGATCTTGCCAGACTAATTATATTTTTTTTATGAAAAGGTGAGCAGGGACCTCGATTCTGGGATGGCAGTGGATGTGATTTACTAAGTCTTTACTAAAGCTTTTGATACAGTGTAACACAGAAGGTTACTGGTTAAATTAAGGAATGTTAGACTGATGCATAGTATTTGTACTTGGATAGAGAACTGGCTCAAAGATAGATTACAAAGAGTGGTGGTAAATGGAACATTTTATAACCAGTATTGTATAGATATTGGTATGTGCAGTTTATGTGGAGGGTTGGTGTGAGTGTATACATAGCCTTTGGGTTTCATTTGGAGGGGTTTAACTTAATGGATTTAGGGCTTTTTTCAACCCAACTTTACTACGTAACTATGACGTTTCAGGCATTTTCTTGCCCTTTCTGAAGTTTCGCTTGAAGCTTAAGAAAGGGCCCAAAATTTCAATCGATCTTTGACAAAATAAAAGCACTTTTGCAAATGCAAGTGCTGCCGTGTGATTTATGGTAGATGATCTGGCAAGGGTTTCAACAGTTAGAGCACCCATCCAACGAGGATAGCTTACAGTGGTTAATGCTCTCCTGACTACTAAAATACTATCACCATAAGCAGCAAACTTCTAATTCATCTCAATAGCATTATCCTTTATCTAGAACCAACAACTTTACACAATGTTTACAGAGAATGTTAATCTATCCCTGACAGGGGTCTCCAAACTTTTTTACTTGTGAGCCATATTTAAGTGTAAAAAAGAGTTGGGGAGCAACACAAGCATAAGTAAAAAAAAGCATGGGTCCCAGATAAAGGTTCTGACTGGCTATTTGATAGCCCTATGTGAACTGGTAGCCTGTAGGACTCCCTATTTGGCAGTACACCTGGTTTTCACGCAAGCATCTAATTAGGATAGCTTACAGTGGTTAATGCTCTCCTGACTACTAAAATACTATCACCATAAGCAGCAAACTTCTAATTCATCTCAATAGCATTATCCTTTATCTAGAACCAACAACTTTACACAATGTTTACAGAGAATGTTAATCTATCCCTGACAGGGGTCTCCAAACTTTTTTACTTGTGAGCCATATTTAAGTGTAAAAAAGAGTTGGGGAGCAACACAAGCATAAGTAAAAAAAGCATGGGTCCCAGATAAAGGTTCTGACTGGCTATTTGATAGCCCTATGTGAACTGGTAGCCTGTAGGACTCCCTATTTGGCAGTACACCTGGTTTTCACGCAAGCATCATATAAAAGGTCAGTAAGCAACATGCTGCTCACAAGCCATTGGTTGGGGATCACTGCCTGACGTGGAGGAGGAAAAGGGATCTCTCAGGGATGCTCATTTCAACAATCTTGCATGATCACCACCTGATATTGGCTTAGGCAGCACTTCTCAGCCCTGGAGGGGCAAATTATTGAAGAACCCTTTCAAATAACTGAAGCAACCCTTGAGAAAAGCTCCTCGCGGCAATCCCCGAGACACACTGCTTTGTTTGCGGAGGGAGCAATAAGGAACCAATGTGCATTGCTGGTCTTTGGCCAGAACAAGATATCAAGCATGGATATTCAGCAGATTACGTTGAACTTTCTTACTATCACGCCTTAGCAACCTGCAACAGCTGAGCCCTGCCCTAGTCTGTCATGTGTAGCTACATCACAAGGGGCAAATTACTAGACCATGTTGATCTCTAAATCTTTCCTCTGAAACTCCAGGAATATGTGTAGTTCCTTAATTAATTCTCTGAAGCACTTACACAATTGCAGGAATTAAAGGCCAACTAAAGCATGTAAGAAGGCTAGACTGGAGGCCCTATAGCATAAAAGGATGATTAGGAGGACAACTTTATCATAGAATATTATGGGATTAGATTATATCAGCAAGTACTTTCATAGAATATTAAGGGATTACAAAATCCTTTCAAGTATTACAAAATCCCCTGCAGAGACAGTAGTCCACCTGCAGAGAACTGCGTTTACATTAAGTGGACAAATGTCGTCTTGAACCAAGGCAGGAATTTCAGATGCAGGCTCCAAAATCTGTTGCAATTTAATCCACTATAAACAGTACATAGGCAACAGTCATATAGTGACACCATGGCACATTCGCTTCTATATACTAATCTGCATGATTTATTGGTCAACATTTGTCTTGACAGGTACGTAGCCATCTCTGCCAATGAGCAGTAGATAGGTCTTATTTTCCCCCCAAGAAGAATGACAATCACAAGGAAAAAAAAACACAATTGACTATTTTTTTTAGCAACATCTAGAATGGGAAAATTAAAGTCTTATAAACCACAATCCCATAAACCCTAAGGGTGGTGGCACACATGAAGATTTGGGAGAGATTAGTCGCCCAGCTTCTTCAAGCGACTACTAATCTCTCCAAAATGCCTTCCCGGCGGCAAGAATATGAATTGCCATCGGGGTGGCATATGAATCGCTTCGGATTTCTGAAGTCACCCAAAGTATCCTCGTGAGGCAACTTCGGAAAACCAAGTGCTACATATGCCATCCCGCCGGCAATTTGAATTCTTGCCAGAGGGAAGGCATTTCAGGGAGGTTAGTAGTCCAAAGAAGTGACGATTTATCACTGAGCGACTAATCTCCCCCAAATCTTCAAGTGTGCCACTACCATAAAGCTTTTGGGATAAATGTAAAAAAACAAACAAAAAAAAAAACACGAAGAACATATTTATTCTGTTTCTGCAGAAACCAGCAATGCCAGAGTCACTGAAAAGAGGGAAGCTTGGCATTGAACAAAGTAGAAATATATAATGTGGGAAAGTGCCATCTGTACACCTCCAGATGTTGTCAAACTACAGTTCCCAGGGCAGGACATTCCACTGTGACAGATCTAACGCTTGTGCACATACAGGGGCTCAACACAGCAACGAGGGCATGGTCAGTTACTAGTAAAATCTATAAGCGGTGGCTTCCCATCCTATACTGATATAAAGAGTGGTGGTTACTGTCTTGTTGCAGACACCCCTTTATTGAAAAGCATCATTATTATAAACAATGGAAGGATGCAGGGAGTTGAAGTGGTAATAATGTCAGATCTCTAGGCATGGGGAAAGTGAGGATATAAACTTGACATCAAGCGAGGGCTTAGGCTTTCTCCCAACATCACCACCAAAAACTGTGTGTCCATGAAGTTCCCAATAGCAGAAGGGCCCATAGCAACTTACACTGTGTAATATTATCTAGAATATGAACTCCAGCTCAAATTGTCTTCTGGCATTTCAGCTCAGGAATGTCCCTAGAGATTGTCCCAACCAAACTGCTCTTACTAGGCCCCAATTATTTCTGTAACCTTGGCATGGGGCTGCAAGTTGATAGGTTTATTTGATACCAGGTAAATGCAGGTGCTGGCAACTTAATTGATTGTTGCGTTCAGTGTCTTTTCCTAGTCTTTAAAGGAGACATATAGGATAAATGAAAAAACCCTAATTTTGTAGGCAGTTATGAGTAATATATGGTGTTGCTTTTACATGGCGCTAAAAATGTATATTATCTTTAAAAATAGCCCATTTATTGGAGCTCCCTATAGATGTTCACTGGTCCCTGTCTGTGTTTCAAATGAGGGGTGGGCGTGTCCTAATGGTCCCTGCTAGAAGCATAGTAGGAGGGGACAGCCAATAACAGCCCTGCAGTCCCACAAGCAAAGACAGGCTTCAGTTCCCTATCAGGTCCAGCTAGCTGCTGATTGGTTCCTGTCCTATAGTGCAGTGAGCTGAGAGCCGCTGGCTCCCCTGTACAGCCTGGGAATTCTGGGAGCAGGAAGTGGAAGAGAAGGGACGGATTATTAGGGTTTTTGCAACAATATTTAATAAATCAGCCTAAATCACTACTTTATAAGCACAACTCTTCTATATCTTAATGAGTATAACACACTGGTATATTTTTACACAATAGGTTTCCTTTAAATATTGACAATTTGAAAGCCCACCAAATTTAGGATGTGGTTCAGGTGCAATTGCCCCGAACCCGTCACTTACTTTAACTTAAATACAATCTTGATGATCAGGGTAACTAACCGATCTCTCCGTTGGGCCCTGAACCCGTAGCTTGGGGAGAACACTTTGCTTCGACACTCCAACTTTGGACGCGCACTTCAGGAACCCCTCGGACGTGGTGTAAGATCAAAAAAGAATCTTTATTTCACATCAGGTAACACCTTAGGCGTTTTGTGCGTTTCCACGAAAAAAAACAACCGAAACACATAAGGTGTTACCTGATGTGAAATAAAGGTTCTTTTTTGATTTTACACAGCATCTGAGGGGTTCATGGAGTGCGCGTCCAAAGTGGAGAGGTTTGGGACAAAGCCTGACACCATGTAGTCTTATTACACACACAGCATCACCTTGCCCTACTATACTCATTACTATACTATAACTAGACACATTACTAGACACATTACTAGACACATTACTAGACACATTACTAGACACATTACTAGACACATTACTAGACACATTACTAGACACATTACTAGACACATTACTAGACACATTACTAGACACATTACTAGACACATTACTAGACACATTACTAGACACATTACTAGACACATTGACATTACTATTCTCATTACTATTCTCATTACTAGACACATTACTATTACAAGACTCATTACTATTACTAGACTCATTACGAGAGGCATTACTAGACACATTACTATTACTAGACTCATTACTATTACTAGACTCATTACTAGACACATTACTATTACTAGACTCATTACTAGACACATTACTATACACATTACTATTACTAGACTCATTACTAGACACATATACACATTCCTATACAAATTACTATTACCACACACATTACTATTCCTATGCTCATTACCCTTACTATTACAAGACTCATTACTATTACTAGACTCATTACGAGAGGCATTACTAGACACATTACTATTACTAGACTCATTACTATTACTATTCTCATTACTAGACTCATTACTATTACTAGACTCATTACTAGACACATTACTATACACATTACTAGACACATTACTAGACTCATTACTAGACACATATACACATTCCTATACAAATTACTATTACCACACACATTACTATTCCTATGCTCATTACCCTACTCATTACCCTACTCATTACCATTCCTATACTCATTCCTATACTCATTCCTATACTCATTCCTATACTCATTCCTATACTCATTCCTATACTCATTCCTATACTCATTCCTATACTCATTCCTATACTCATTCGCCATCCCTCTTGGCACCAAGGGAGTTGTGGCCAGTGTAGACAAATGAGCTGTGCCACGCAGAATGCCAATAGCTGGGGCTAATTACTCACCGAAAAGACGGCATTCTGTAGGCCGAATGGGATGGGGGTGAGTCTGGCCAGTGCCACCACTTTGAGCCCGCTGCCCCCCTCCACCACCCGTATAACGGCTCCCAGCTTGTGGCTAGTGTTGATCTTGTCCAGCACCCAGTGGGTGAGCAGTTTCTTGCAGAGCACGTGGGCTATGAAGGTACCAATGAGCACCCCGACCACCACCAGCCCTATCCCCAGCACCAGGCCGTACAGGTAACCGGCAGCCACATTGAGCACGATGTAGCCCCACACACAGGGCAGAGAGACCAAGATGAAGCCCACGATGAAGAGCAACATCCCCACCAGACTGTCCAGGCTCTCCAGCCACAGCAGCACATCCTTCAGGTAATGTCGGCCCATCGCTAGGGAGGCGCAACACACAGCGCTCAGGGCGCAAAGCAGCACAGCGCTCCGGCACCAACACACCCCGGTAGCACCGTCCGCCTGGAGCAGCAGCGGGGAATGGGCATGGCCGGACTCCCCTGAAGGCTCCGGGTTATCCGCAAGGTGGATCCAGCGGCCCAGCGCTTGGCGCCCGTGAGAGACGAGGAGGTGTAGCGCGGAGCCAGGCATGTCCGCGGAGCCACGGGGTAAATAGGAAGCCTGTTGCTCCCCCTGCCAGTGGACTGTTCTTTAGTCTCGCTCAGTCACTCGCTGCAGGGATCTGCCGGGCTTCTGTGCCCCGCTCCCCACTCCGGTACATGGCGAAGTGAGGGCTCGGCGCTGCCGTACTACCGGCGGTCACACAGTGAACCTTCTCATCCGAGCAGCGATCTCGCTTAGGGGCGGTAACCATAACGGCGACGTCACACCCACAACCCCTCCTCCTACAGTATCTTGTGAGGGAACAGCTGTCACGAGACTGTACAAACCTCTGTTAGGCGGGAAACTACAAATCCCATAAAGCCCCTCCTAGTGTTACTTGTTCCGCAGCATTATGGGAAATGAAGTCCTACCACAACTGTGGGCGTCCTTTTAGTAACCAAGGCTGGGCTGGGTGGGGTCAAGGTATCTTTTGGCTCCTCCTTTAAATGCTTCAATACGTCACGCCCACTGCCGCAGCTGTCTGCTCATCTGAACGTGCTGTTGTCAGTAGTTCTGGGGCCGAGGGCTGTGAGAGGGATTCGCTTGCGTGGCGGCTTCTATGGAAATTCCAGCCGAGCACTACTCCAAGGGCAGCACTCAGAGAATCACACTATTAGTTG